>NW_027109568.1:683857-699275 GCF_000696795.3 Halyomorpha halys
TGCGGCCAGCTCAGAATAACATAAATAAACAAAACAATATTTATGTTGTTCTTTGCTGACCGCACTCCCCAACAAACCTCTCCAATCATTAATTCACGGTCAACTATCTACATTTCATTATGAACAATGTTATAGTTTTAACAAATTAAATCATCGCTTTGCGTTACTGGGAATGTAAAAGAAAAAAAAAAGTGCAGCCGTCCAGCGATGTTATAAGACTCATAGTACCTTACGAAAAAACTGACTTCTTTAAAAAACATTAATTTTTTTGAAACTTCAGATTGTCAAATTTAAAAAATAATAATAATAGTTATATATTCATATTGTTGACTTTTTTTACATCATTATTCTTAATACTTTCTTTAATCGGAACACTTCCCTGCAGCCATTTGTTCGGGTTACCGAGATTACACTGTATTTTGTGGGGTAGGAGGGGAAGACAGCTCCAACAATCAAATGTAGGTTACATCGCTTGGAAGATATATTTTTGACTCCAAATACTTTCCTATTATGTATGTGTAGGAACAACTGAGGAAATTGATTAAGAATCATGTTTTCGGGTAACGTAGAATTTTTAATTTTCTGACGTTTGTTATAGTTTTCCGAAAACTTGAAAAAATGGAAGCTTCATCCCTCAAATATTTTATTATATATTCTCAGTTTTGAATTACGAGGCTTATTACAACAAAGTGGGAATGCTCGCAGAGAAGACGGCGTACGGACTGCACCTGTACATTCCGACATACCGAGTTTTTTTCTTCCCCCGCTTGTCATTTCTGTAGCGGCTGTTGCCCCCTCACGACCTGTTAGTTCGCACCTTAACTTGATGAAACCACTTGTAAGCTCCTTTCTGGAGAGTAGCTGGGTAGTGCCTGTATTTCAATTATCTTCACTGGCTCCCTTCTCCAGCATATAACCAGGCAATTTAAAATGGTGCCACGAAAAGATATGGGTTTACTTGTATAAATAAAGTACTACACCTCCTGTGTTTAGGATAAATTGAATAAGCCGTTGTAATATTAAACGTGTTTTTATGAAATGACAAAGTTCCCTTATACAAAGAATTATTTAAAACGTTAGTTCCATCCTTTTTATGTTTCTATAATTTTAATATTCCTTATTATTTCACAAATAATGTTTCTCATAACTATCTGTCAATTACCTCGTAGGCAATATAGGCAAAACTACTCGTTACCGAACTATCGCCGATTCTTAAGACTTGTAGATTTCTTCTTATTTTGGGTTTTTAAAAAAATAAATTCTCCTATATATCGTCATATGCCGTAGTGTTTTCGATTATTCAGTATTTTCCGGATGTTGATGTTGCGAAACCTATCTCGTTTAATCATTCTTTTGACTTTACGCAGTTGATGCATTTCCTTGTTGTAAATTACTTTTTGTGTCTTGGTATGAAATTCAGCGATCTAAATGAACACCAAAGAATATCTGCTAGTTGATAAAAATGTTTGTCTTTTTGATAAAGTCGGCTGAGGAAGTCTGGGCAGACGTAGATAGCTCTTAAACATTCTTTCTGTAAGTGTCTGTTGCTTCACCCTTTTTCTTAAATGCATTCACTTTTGGTAGAACACTTTAATACTTAATAAGTTCTCATTCTTCTCTTATCTCTTACCGTCTTCCTTTATACCTCATGAGACCCCAAGATAATATGAAATTATCAACAAGTGCAATTCAAACTAAATTTTGAACCTTTTATAGGGCTTTTTCTCTTTAGAACTATTTATTTTCTAGGTTCCATTTTATCTCTATTTTTTATCCACAAACTTTCAGTTTAACAACTCTCATTTTGGATTTTTGATAATGAACTTTCTTATTGATTAATCTATCTACTAAGAGATCCTTGTGTGGCTAGAAGAATTCTGCATATACCTAAGCCCTTGCCGAAGAAGTTGTTTGTTCTAAGCATGCTTAACATCCTACACCATTTAGGTGGTAGTATACAGAATGAAAGCATGTTCAATGAAATTAAAACTGTATTAAGGAAATAGAAAATACTTATCATCTATAATGTTATTATTGAATAGGAAATGTTAATAACATTAATTACAACCATGCATATTTTTTAATAATATTTGAATTTATGTTGTTAAGTAGTTACATAGAGTATATTGGAGAGATTAAAACATCTAACCTGTACTGTACGATATAACAGGTGAGTCGTTCTGTCGTTAGCAATGAAATATTCATAGGCCTATGGATTCCTTTTCGAACCGGATAGCAAGCGACTAGGACCACCATTGTTCTACGTCGTATCCCTCTGGTCCTGTATCACATTATTATGTTTCCTAAAAAAGAAAATAGTTCTAAAGCATTCAGGATGTCGTACCTGTTTTGTATATTTTTATAAAAAAAATTGGTGTAACTTACCTACCTGCTTTGTAAAACTCATTCTTTGATATCTGAAGAATATTCTTACTAATAAGAAACTGAACTATAACAACTGACAGCATGAATTTTCCGCGCAACAGCGGTTCGGTTGGATGTCAGGTTCTGATTATGGGGTTATCTATGCCGTATCGAAGGAATGCTAATAACAGATTCTGATATTACATTTATAATTAAACAGAGTTATCGAGCATTTTTTAATCCTCCTATATTCCCTTACTCACCATTTTGTCTAGTCAACAAGTATTGAAATGAAATATAATGGAAAAATATCTTTATTCTGGTACTAACTCTCATGAGAACAAATTCAATCGATATAAAGTGGTTGTTTATGGTCTATGAATTTGAAAATATATTATATTTATATACGGCTGGTAACTGCTGCCGAAACCCTGGAATGATTGCGTAGGTAAAAATAGTTTTCAAATTTTTAAAAATTTTCTTCTTTTTGTTTTTCTCTTCTCTCTTATTCTCTCTCTCTCTTTGCTACTCATCAATCATTTCAAATAAGCATTAAAAGATTACAGATAACGGAATATTACCGGGGCCAGTTTTAACATTTCCAAGCAACCTGGTTACGGGAGCACCACAAGCTGCTAACATGCTAATGCGCTAGAATGGATAAAAATTCACACGGCGACTTGACTAGACCTGCGGAAGGCGATTTTGGATTTAGAAAGGTTAACCGGAGAAATGTGTACTAGTCAAACCATTTTTCATTTTTTTAAGGAAGGCGATCGGCTTATAGCCGGTTTGAGGAAGACCTATTGCACATTGAAGATTTGGACTAGTTGCAATTTTCACAATGCAAGTATCAGAGAGGAAATTATAGTCCTCAGCACCTTAAGAGCGACTTCATAGACCTTTAAGTATAACAGCTTGTATAGAGACTGGAAACCGATGACGCAATGGAACGGGCGGTCGAAGCCTTCAACCTGAGTCTCCCCCCCTCCCCCCCAATATGCCCATAATAAGTTGTTAACCATAATTAAAATGAGTGATAAGAAAATAAGAAAGGTGAAAAGTAACTCGTGGGTTTTTAAAGGTAAGGATTGTCAGATAGATTCTATGGAATTATATGGAAGGATAGATTCTTTGGAACGTCTTGAGGATAGGAATGGATTTTCTAGTTATTTCGGAGAAATTACTACTCCGAGACAGGTGATGATCGAAAATGACTCCAAGGTTTTTACTGGGTTATTAAATGGAATTGGATTGCTGTTAAAGGGAAGTAAAGTTACCTGTTAGGGGAAAGTGAATTTTCGTTAAGGAAGTAAGTTTTTCTGAACGGTTCATAGTGTATTTTATGTTAATAGTTTATAAGTACATCAGAGCTTAGTTTATCCGACGTAATCGAGACCGATACATCACTGGATAAGCGGGTGAACTGGTTATTCCGTAGTGTATTTAGTTAAAGTCAATGTTAGTTGAAGTCATGTAGCAGGTTAAATTTAAAATTTAATTCAAATCGATGTATGTATGGTATGTATTAGATAATGCAGTTAAATTTATTTGACCAATTTTAAATAATATTAAAAAGAAAATGCTAATTTTCAATGTTTTAATAGTTAAATTTCTCGAAGTTAGTTATTTTGTTTTATCCTACAGAGATCATTGTTTTAAAAATTATTCTTTGACATTATTATTCTAGATACAAGGTGGCAAATGCAGAATCTAATTCAATATCCGAAAAATTTAGAGTTTAGGAAAAAATGTAATTAATTTTATTTTTACATCATTTATATTAAATCAATATTTCTGTGATGAGAAGTGTGATTTTTTCAGACAGTTCGATCATTCCGAAATGATTATTTTTTATGTTTTTCTGAAGTTTGTAGTTAATTTTAGTTTTAACCTGCCAACTGTCGCTTAGCACGGACAGTTAAAATATCTTCGTGACTTGAAGTAATCGTGGGGTTTTATCGCTTTATCGGCCATGGATGCTAGGTTCTATTATTATAGATATGATCTGATTTATCTATTTTACTTATTGATTGATTTTACTTCATGTCTCTAGATTTTGATATCCATTTTTCATAAATTTAAATTACTCTCTTTAATTTACCTAATTACAATAAGACACTGGTTTCTATTACTCCTTATAAACTTGTTTAAATAAATAAAATAAGGCTATTCTGCCCAGGTCATTAATTACAAGTCAAAATCAATCTATTTTTTTAAAACATTAATTTTAGATTAAACTACACTATCAACTATTAGACAAACAATTATTTTATATATTTAGTTGACGGTAAAAATTTAAATGTAAGAAGATGGTCAAGGTTGCGGTCAAAAAATGAACAAATAGTTTAAAACTATTTTAATGTCCCACGTTTCGCTCCACTTTGCAGAGCTTCATCAGGGCTAAAAAGATACAAAAACAAAACTGAGAATATTACTACAATAAGGTAATTTAAGCTAGGATAAATATTATGTAAAAATAATGTGATAAGAAATGATGATATGAGGCCTGCGGAGTCATGAATGAAATAAAAAAATGAATAAAAGTTGTTTCCTTGGAGTAATTTGTTGAACGATGCCAATAAATTACTGTCAGAATCGTATAAATTAAAAAATGGTAATTATTATTGTATTGAAAATATCTTTTATTGCACAAGTATGAAGTGAAACAAAGTAAATTAAGATTATAAATTATAGCAGGATGATACGATTGGATATTAGTAGGGAAGAAAGACTATTATTGGCGGATTCGCTCATCGATTAAAACCAAAGAGATCTTTTTACTGATTTATCATTTGTTAATCAGAGTTATCATTATTCTGTATTATCTCTTATCTCATAAATTAATAGGCATTATTATGTCCTACCACATTAACCCACTGATAGGTTACCATTATTGGGTTCAAAACTTCACAGAATGGGACCATACTCTCAGATTTTACTTTTATATGATAACACAGCTATTAAAGTTATTTGGAAGTAGGTGGTTTCAGTATTTGGATGATGGTAAGTTGACGGTTTGGGTCGAGACGCTCCTACGGCTCTGGGGTTTAAACCTCAAAAATTTACTGTTTTCGTGATAACGCAGGAAATCCAAATTGCTGCAACGTCACCTCTTAATATAAGAGCCCAAGAGCAGAAAAATGCAGTTATTTCGCCCTAATTTTTGATTACTTTAATGAAAACTGTATAATTTCAAGTAAACATTTCTGAGTTTGTCAAGTATAGGTAGGGGAAATGAGGAATGGCTGGTGGCTGTTTCAAAATGTTAAAAAAAAGTAATTATTCATTTGTAACTCTCTTTAAAACTACTAACAACACTAGAAATACTAAGCGAACATCATTAACATTAGAGTAAATTTGCTAAAATATGAACCCTAATACAGCTCTATACAGACAATAGTTCTAGAGATATCGTTTTTTAAAACTTGTCGTCATGGGATATTTATCACATGACTTTGTTTACATTTTTGGGTTATTTTAATTTTCTGGATATTTTTATCCAGATCGGGCTCCTATAATTCAATTTTTAGAAATAGGCGAACTATAATCAAATGGTTCTGATCTTCTGTACTAGTAGCTTAAGACGAGCCAAACCCGGAGATCTGGTATGCTGGTTTTTCTGCATGCCTCATCGGCAGATTTCTAGCCTAGGTACTTTCTGAGTGAACGGCTCGATCTATTTTTAACTTTGATGACCTATGCTGATGTTAACCTATGGTTTGTTCGGAATATTCCTACGGGTCAGCTCGTTCTTACTATTATATACTGAGTGATCTGATCCCTAAGGTATATCAAAGAAAGCAGATGAGATAAAAGGTTTCAGTTTGAATTCATAGTAGGTCATGCAACTAGCAGTTAATGTGAATATTACATATGACTCATTTTTAGTTCACTCTTTTTTTAGTTTACTTAGCATTGTAGATTGTGCTTTGGATAACCTGTGTCTTGAAGCTAATTCGTATACCTTTACTGGAATATATTTCAGTTTAAGAAGTAGGAAGGGCAGTATTCGTCAAGGAAGAAAATACAGAGAAAAGTAATATAATATTTTATTCTGTTCCGACGTTTGGGCCTATGTTTTTGGCCATCATCAGGTATATAAAAAACAAGATGAAACCATGAAAGTATACAAGATATAATTACTCACTTATTATCCTTATGTGTATAAGTATCCATAAAAGTATTTTCCTGATAATATCTCATTACTTGTTTGTGTTCTTCAATAATAATCAAATGATGATTAGAAATTTAAAATTTTTTATTTTTACTTTATTTCTGTTAGGCAGCGACGGCGCCAGTGTATTATAAAAAGTTTCTTATCTTAGGTCCATTAGTGTTATCCTATCGCGGCCTAGGCAATTAGTAGAATTTGAACATCTGATTGTTATGTGTTTTTGCATTAGTTTAACTAATCTCTCATGTTGAAATAAATATCTTGGCTAATTGTCGTTTTGTAATTTTTCCTTATTTCCAGCTCAAGTTTATCTTTTAATGTTATCAAAATGTGTATCACCAATTAGCGTGTAATTGTTAATAAAAAATATTACGTATTAGCTGTAATTATATTTTTTCTATATATTTAAATTTTCAAAAATAAATATTATTAGTAAAAAATTTGAAACATATATTTATTTTACGGAACATAGGATAATACTGGCCTGGGCACACAATATTTTAATTATTTTTTAAATTACCATGTATTTTGTGTTACAATGTAAAATAGATATAAAAAAAAATTATAATTTTTGTAATGTGTTCTATAAGGGCAAATGTTTGCAAATTTTGCTGACAATTAAAAAAAGTTTTTAATACTTTTTCGTTCTCTAGCTTTCAAGATATAAGTACAGATCACTAAATGTAAATTTTTTTTAAATAGTTCAATTCCTACTTTTCAACGAAATCCTCCGTTCCGTTTAGTATTGGTAAAACATTGTATTATTTTCAATCAGAAAATGTGCTTTAGTTGTTGAAAAAATATAGTATCCTCAAAAAAAAAAAATTGAACAAAAAAAACGTAGATTTAATGGGAGTAAAGAGATTTTTTTTTTTTATATTTATGTATCGCTTGATAATTTTGGTAAGGAACCACTCAATGGTGATATTTCAAACATTAATTTAAATTAGTGATGGCCACCGGACCATCTTTTAAGACACCTCAGAGGATTTTCGTGGATTGTTAAGGATGAGAGATTAAGGACTAATCGGTAAGGAGTTTGAAATGAAAAGACCCGTATCTATTTTGGGCCAAATCTGCAACAAAAGGGATGTTTAGGTCATTGTGGAAGAGTTTGGAAACTTTTAATGGACAAACTTTTTACTTCTGAGTATGAGGAACTCAATAAAATAAAAATATTATGAAAGCCATTCATTGTATGTGGGTTCCTTGGTTTAAAGCTAAATGCAGTAAACTATACTGCCACTGGATACCATAGTTGAGTTAATTTAAGATTTATTTCAAAGTCTTAAAATGATATGTGCTTCTATTCGCATGCGTATTATATGCCAAAATTCACAAAATATAATGATTTAGATTTACATTGTTATGATTATTGTTAAGTTACGTGTACTATTAATACTATTGGCGTTATTGGCTATAAACATAAAAATATACGTCGGCCATTCTATTGTACCCACAAGTAGTGGTAAACTTTGTAAAATCATATTTTTTTAAGCAGTTTTAAATCAGACTCCATTGAAAGGAATTAGTTTACAAGTTCTAGGTTGACTGCAATTTTTCTGCAAAGTTCTAGACTACAAAAAAAAAAGTGTGAAGTAAGTGTCCTTATCTTTTTATCACTCCACCTTATTAAATCATTTTTTCGCCTAGAAATTTAAACGATTTTAGCAAAGAAAAAAAAATTTTTTAATTAAATCTTATAGTTTAATAAATATTATATTGCTAGTTTTCCAGACTTGAAATTGAAACCTGAGCATGCTTATTTTTTGGTTTAGAAACTAGTTCGGCAAATAGACCTAGTGAACCTTTTTGGCTTTGAACTTTGTATATTGAAGTTGCTGCCGCGTACTAACCAAGGTAGGAATGTCAAGATTAATTTATTGGGACCACCAAGAGAATAAATATTAACTGTCCCAGATGGTAATCGATCTCGCCCCGTTAAGAACCGGCGCTCTGGGACCTACGCTCCAACCTGTACGGTCGTCACGTCCCTTGACAACACGTATTTAAGCCAACACAACATTTTACAATTTGTAAACACAATCTCAATAAACTTTTCAAGTTTGTATTTTTACTTCTGTTTCTGTTAGGACAATGCTTCATTTCGGTTAATTGTAGAAGTAATATTTTTTATTAAAGTGTATACTCAATTGTTCAACTGTCAGGCTAGATTGTTAATGTTGTTAGGGTCTTAGCGGGGCGGGTCCGGCGGGGAAGGATTGCCTTTTTTTGTGTTATTATCTCTAGTGAGATTGTGACATTCGTACATCGACCGACCTACTCGCTATAATTGTCTGTTTAAAAAGTCAGATAAGTAAGGCTACCATGGAGGGCGACTTATCAAACGGACAATGTTTGAGTGGGTCAATGTACGACATGCCATAATCTCACAAGAGGAGATCATAACACAAACAAAAAGGCAATCCTTCCCCGCTGGACCCGCCCCGCTAAGACCCCTGAGGCACGACGGTCCTTTATCACTTTTGAAATATAAGCTTAAAACGGGAAGAGCAAACTTATAATATTATATTTTTCTCGTGGAGGAGTAAATTGAGTTGCAATTGAAAAACGGCGTGAATGTATGTACTATCCCATGCCTATATTCCCGAGTTTCATGGTTTTGCTATTCCTACAATATCAAATATTATGAGGAATCACAATGAATATAAAAAAAGGTTAAGCACCCACAGTTAAAGACTTATTAGAACACATTGACCTTAATATATATATATTTTCTTTTTCTTTAATATGTATTATCCGTCGATTATAATGTTAAAATAAGGCATTTTATTTTGAAGCCCTGGATAAAAGTGTAATATGCGGGTGACAACTTGTTGATACGATGCCCTTTCTGCTCTTATCCGGGGTCATTGAAGGGCGTTAAACCCTACCAAAACCAAGTTTACGGAAGAGGTACCAGGGAATTTTGGGTCAGCCTCCTCTGACCCTAATGATTAAATCATATAATGTTACAAAATTTCATTGAGCCATACCTTGTGAAATATGTTCATTATTATTTTTACGAATTATTTCCTCTCTATAAGCTGGATTTAACATTTTAAATTAATAACATTGTGTTTTTTCTTGTCGCCATAAAATATTCATAAACGTATTTTCCTTCATTCCGAGCCTTGGTCATTTGCCTATAGTTATGTTTTGAAAAAATAATATTAATTTAAAGTGCTTACCAATTACTGTAATTTGAAATTTAATCAAGATTGAATGTAAATTTGTATTGCTGACCACTATTTAAATCTCAGATTATGTTCACTACATACATCACTATTACATTCAAATGTTATTGCCATTCCTTTTGTCATAACATTGTCGTTAGTTTACAAGTGACAGTTGATGAGTTTGATGCGAAAATAAGACTGTCTTTTGTTTTTTGTTATTCTTTTGAATTATATTTTTTAATGTAAACCTCTTCGATTGCTTCAGGTTTATTTAGTTTTATATATATAAAATAATAATTTAAATCAATCAGATTATGAATGGATTAAAGGAACTTATATCTTTGATTCTTAATTATTATTCAGATGGGGTTAAGAGCATTTATGACCATTAGTTAGTCTAAGATATAATGTTTATTATAAAATTATATAAATTGTGAATGTTTAAAATTTCATATCATGAATTTGTAACGTAGCTAGGTTATAAATTTATTTTTTTTTTCCATACTTAATGTTTTAAATGAAACTTTTGACTGATTTGGGTTAAATTTAAGAACTTTCAAGAACCGAACATAGCATGTGGATGTGGAGTACCGGTTTTGGTCGGTAAAAACCCTTACTACACTTGCTCTGTATACTTCTGGACAGTCAAAAGTGGGACAACGGACCTAATGATTGAAAGAAAATAACTAATGATTATTGTTTATAATATTTTGAAACACTTACTATCTTTACAACAATTATCTATATAATAAAAAATAGTAATATAAAAGTACATGCTATTTTTTTTTTTAAACCTGACAAACTGAAACTCCGTGGAATTTTCTCGTGAATCTGCCCGTAATATTTCATTTCTAATATTCACCCTATGCTTCTCATGTTTTGTCTAGATCAATTGTATCCAGTTATCATGTTAATGTCAATTTGATCTTGTAACGACATATTTAGTAAGTATGCCGTGTAATACGAATTTGTAAGATATTTTTTTATTATTAATATGATATTTATTATGGTAGGGATTTATTTATTTGTAACAAAGCTTAGTAGTTAAATTATTGTAAATATAATTTAGTTTCTGTTTTTTAATATCTATTATATAAATCAACTGATTACTTAGTTAAAACTAAACCTTTTATTGTAGGAAGATAGTCCGGTTGGCTGTCAATAAAGGTATCAAAATAGTAAAAGTTGCCTAATTATTGTTAACCAATGTTTCTCTTCACTTTGCAGGGCTTCGTCAGGGCTAAACGAAAAACAAGGTACAAACATTGTAAGAATTCACAAAATATTAAAATATGTAAACAGAGAAAATCTATAAATAAATAATTTTTTTGTTTATAAACTATACAAAAGAAATAATAATAATTTAAGGAAGAATACATACAGGAGGACTATAATTAGTAAATATTTTCTAATCCTTCTATGTATTCATTTAGCCCTAACGAAGCCCTGTAAAGTGAAGCGAAACGTTGATTAACAATAAATACTTTTCTTTTACTATTTTGATACCTTTATTGACCGCCATCCAGACTATCTTCCTACAATCTACTTCATACGGTCAACTATCTTCTTCTAATATAAACCTCTTCTAGTGTTAACAACGTACAATTTATTTATTTTTTCCCCCAAACTTTTAGGTAACGAAATTTTTTTATTTTTTTTTAATAATTTATTTATTGATATTTACAACTGTATACATATATACACATCAGGTAAATTTGCTGTAAGTGATATTATGACATGATAAAAACATGTGGAGAATCTACCCATTGATAGAACTCCAAAAACATTTCTAAAGGAGAAGATCTCGAGGCCATCTTCTTTTCAGACGCCTAGGAGGATTATTAGGTAGTGAAGGAGAAGCCAGGTTAGAAACGAGTTGGTTTGGGTAGTTGGGAAGTTTATTATGGAAGGATTGGTATCTGGTTCTGGCCCAATCGGCAACAAAGGGGACATTGAGGTCCTGATGGGTGATTTGATTTGTGACGAAGTAAGGAGCGTTAAGGATTTTACGAAGGATTTTGGACTGTAAGGATTGGATTCGAGAGGAATTAGATGGTTTAGTAGATAGAGCCCCATAGCTCAACTCCGTTTGCCCAAATAGGCCTTATAATAGTCATGTAGATCAGTCTTTTGTAATAAATTGGAAGTTTGGACCGTTTGTCTAGTAAATATTGTAATAGTCGGAATCGACGAGCAGTTTCCTGTCTTTTCAGTCTTGTATGAGGATTCCATGTCAGTCGTTTGTCCAGATTTAGTCCTAAGTAACGGTTCTGTTCAACAGGAATAAGTGGGGTATTAATAAAAGATACAGTAGGGCAAGACGGAGGGTAAAGTAACGAAATTTAAATTTCAAAAGTTTAATCTCAAATGATTCTGAATTAATATTTTAGCCTAAATGTAAGCAGATGCTTCGTTTGGAAACCTTTATCACGTACGAGAGTCAACAGTCTTATCATTTATTTACATCTTATGCAAATGTGCTTCAGGAAGATCATATCCTCTTAATCGGAAATTCGTATTGTCTGCACCTGCCAGCTGCATTTATATCTTCTTTTTTTCTCAATCATATCTATCCAGTAATTCCAGTTTCGTACGACGTTTCATGTTTGAGCTAGACTTCCTTCACCCGGACACAGAGCATTTCGTGAGCCTTGGTTATTTGGATTCAAGGGATCTCAAAACGTCGAAAACTGGGATTAGAAATTTTGTGTTACTGCAATATCTCCCCTTACTATATATTTCATATATAGCTGAATGAAAGTAAAGAACTGTTGAATTTACAATTTACGTTCTACGCCTTATTTATCATGAACATATTTAAATAAAACGTATACCTATATACTTGGAGTAGTATTTTTTGATATAGTATTATATTGTAAGTGTCGTTTTATGGTTTGAAACGTGTACCAGCGCGGATAAGAAGCACCACATGTTCTTTTATCAGTCGCCACGTGCTGCTGGTATATATACTACCATGTGTGGGGCCCTCTTGTGTAGTCTGATCGAATCTGGATCACTGGGATTATGAATGAAAAAGATGGGGTTACAAATTTTTTTATATCTACCTATTATTAATATTATTTTTACCTGCTTAATACTGAATTAATTACGTGTTATGTTTATATATTGAAGATATACATTTTGCGGAATATATTTTTTCAAATATAAATTATTTGTTTCATTGATGTTTAATTTATTTTTAAAAACGTATATATGTTCTAATCTGAGTGGTTTTAATTTTTTTCCTTTTAAGACCAATCTTAGAAATTCCCGGTAATATATTAACTTTCAGAAGGAATGCTATCAAATATTTGTTCGAAGGAAACTTCTGTCTACATCATTTGATTTATGAAGTTTCTCTGATTTATTAAGATGTCACAAATCTTAGTCTTGAAAGTCAAGGATAATATGTTACTCGAATTAATCCTCGTTCCAGTTCGAATCACACATCTTTATTTATAGTAACTAGGAAATAGAAACATTTTATTCGAGCCTCACACTTGACAGAATGAAACTCAATAAACCAGTATTTGAATTTTAAATATTGATTTTATCACAATTTATTATTTAATAAATGTTTAAGAACATAACGTACATTTTAGTGGACGTTATATTTTTATATTTATGTCATACTCCTAAAAAAAGTAAGAATTTTGCAGTGAGAATTATTATTAAAATAATTTTTATGAAAACTGTTGAAAGTGTCAACTCCAAAACCCTGTTTTGCAAATATACCCACGATTATTTCTTATTAAAAAAATAAAATAAAATAATAGTACTAACAATAATAAATTGATCTATTGTTCTTCTAGGTTAAAAATTACAATCACAAAATGAACTAAATATTTGGATTCAGCACTACAAAAAACCGTTTAAACAAATGTTCAAGAAAAATAAAAAATTTAAATCTTTGAAGAAGTTTGTCGGGTGTGCGGTCAGCAAAGAACAACATAAATAAACAAAACAATATTTATTTATTTTATGCCGACGTTTCGACCTGAGTTTCAGGTGTTCATCAAGGCTATAGAACAAAAGAGATAACAACATTTAGAGTAACATGCTATCTGACCGCACCCCCCGACAAACTTCTTCAAGCATTAATCTACGGTGAACTATCTACACCTCATTAAAAATTTTAAATATTCCTTGAAACATTTATTACTTGTAAATGTTTAAAAATTAATCCCTCATTGCAGGAGAGGGGTGCGGGAAGGTATATTATTGCCGTGATTTTAGCTAGCAACATTTTTTTTTTTCAATTTTCATAATGATTATAAATTAACTATTTGGACGTTGGGTATTCATATCTGATCTTGGGTTTTGAGAGAACTGACGTATTTCCTACAAAAATCAGGAGCTGTTTATTATACATATATTTTATTGTTACCAAACATGTATCTTGATAATTTAATATATATATATATTTTTTAAAATTTTTATGTATTTCAATTGTGTGAATGTGTTACTAAAAACATTTTTCTACCATCAGTAACAGAGATATATAATGATATGCATTTTGCTAACTCAAAATTACTGTTTTTTAAAGCTCTCGGTGCGCGTGGGTCTTAATATTTATATTTGTCCAACATTTTAAGCTCTAAATCCCCTTAAATAAGTTTCATTAAAATCTGTGAGACATTTTTGTGGGGTCCTCTCTTTGTGAGGCTAAAAAATGTGTTATTTATCGTCGCAATTTTCGAACGCGACTATGGAAATTATTATTATTTATTGTTTTTTTGCCAAATTGAAAATAAAAACAATTACTGTTTTTCTATTATTTATAGGTTGTAAATTAAGTGCTCAAATAGATAAGTTTTATTTTATAAAGAACCTCAAAAATTCCTTATGGAATGAACAGGTAACATGTAGGAGTGTACAAATTTGCACTACTATTGTTAAAAAATTAAAGTTTGTTAGAAAACGGAAGAATGATGCTAACCGAATTCAAAATGGGATTGCTATGAAGATGAAAACATGTTATTTTTGTCAGAGGATCTGAGATAAGAGGAGATACATGGTTTGAACTAAGCGTAATAAATATTTTCCTAATGATTATTCAGTGTGAGAAGAAATACACTTATCCAGTATAATATATTGCAATACGATATTAAGTAGTGAAACATTATCAACTATATTGGTCAAATATAAAAATTTAAATAAAAAGTATTAAAATTAGTTCATCGATTTCAATTATTTATTATTAAAAAAAAAATTGAGTATAGGAACGGTTAAAAGCCAGATAAAATAAGACAATACCAAGTTAAGGTTGGCACTTATAACGGGATCTCTGTTTGAGTTCCTACTGAAGACCTGAAATTCTGGTCGAAACGTCGGCACAAAAAAATAAGTTATGTTTATTTGGGTTGTTTTGCTGACCGCGCAACTGACCATCTCTTCATACAAGGTTAAGGTTCAGGTCCATTAGGCACCAACAACTTACACTATTGTTGGGTGTTATTAATCATGTTATTAATCATTTTTTTTCCTCATTCCTATTTTGTTATCCATTTTCTCTTTTCTAACCAAATTTCAGTAATTTCATAACATTATAAAATTCTTTTTAAAAACAATTTTGATCTCTTTTCTCTCAACTTTATTTCTTTTTAACATCCGACGTTTCGACCTCTCAGGTCATTCTCAAGGATTCCTACAAACAGCTCCTTTTAATTACTTTTATAACAAATTTCCTTCACTTACA
>NW_027109568.1:701260-713802 GCF_000696795.3 Halyomorpha halys
AAAAAGAAACTAAACCACTCTCAAACAACTATATTAATAAAAAATAAATCTAATTATAAAATTGTTAAGATAAAAATCGATATGTCTGTCTGCCTTTTGATTTTTTAAAAATATATTTACTTTTTTTTTTAATATGTTAATGTATAGTAAGAGGTCGTTCAAGAGTTGTATTTTTATTGTCAATTAATTTGCTTAATACCAATATTTTTTTTCTTTTTCAAAACAATCATTTCATGTACCTACTATTTGTCATCTTCACATAACGTTGTTGGGCTTGGTAACGATGGAATTTCTAGGTCAGTAGGGTGAGAACACCAGTTATTGACAAGTAAACCTAAATTTTTTTTATCTTAAGAGTATGGTGCCACAAACCATTTTAAGGGCGCTAAACCCTTAGCTTACAACTGGCGCCAATTTTGAAGCGGTTGTTGATACCAAACTCTTAATGTTTAATAACTGGTGAACTTTACACTTTGAACACTAAGGACTGTTAATGCCTGATGGGTTGACTGAACATTGGTGTGGATTGTTGAGAATCTTTCGGATCTTGCCTTTCGAAATGGCTGTTTGTAGACAGCAACTGTAGACATCAAACTTGCAGATTCGCTAAACCTTTTATGTTCTTCTAAGGCTTCTTCAAATTGATAAAATTTTAAGATCTATTAATAAATACATTTGAGTCATATTCGAAGCTTTCTGTTTGCAGAAACATGGAACCAAACAAATTAATTAATCTCTTTAGTCGACTGTACTATTCGACGGTTGTTATATTTCGAAATTATTAACTGCTAAATTCTTGTTATACAATTTTTGAGGAACCTGTTTTTGTGAATCTCATTTGGAGCGCGCCTTATCACAGTGGATGATAGCATTACGTCACTAAGGCTTACCCTTTCGTGACGTTCGCACAGCGGTACGGGAATCTGAAAAATGTAAATATAGGTGGCAGAGATAAGACGTTCCGTGACGCTGGGAGGTGACAACCCTGCTATAAATAAATATGACTCTTCCGAGCTGTGTTGAATGAACAAAGAGATGTTGGGGTAGGCGTGGCGTCTTTATTCTAGACAAAATCCATTTTCTCTATAGCTTATAAATAATTGGGAATATTCATCCATTTCTTGTTTTATTAATTAATAGTCAAACGCTTGTTGAAATAATTGTTCGTAAAAAATGGTTCCGTAAATAATTCATTTATTGTTTTGTTCCGGACTATTAACAATAGGGGTTGGATACCCGAGAAGCGGTGGTTTCAACAAGCCCCAGCGAAGAAAAAACTTCCGTTCTCAGGGAATGGATGAGTATCGCTTATTAGGTAGAATGAGCTAGATCTTTGACTAGTTGGATCTCTCTCACTGTAGTAATTAAACCACAACTATTGTGCTATAGTATTAAAAAACTAGTTCCGTATGATTAACGTTATGCTAGCCACATACTATACGCATTTAACGCGGCATATCACAACCGGCAGGATACGAGTGCACTACAGACGTCACGTCAGGGATTGCATATTGCATCTCGTACCCTCCCCCCAGTAGGTGCGTTTATTTTTTTCAATTTATTTGTTAATGAATAGATCATTCAATATTGGTAAATGCTCGGTTATTTTAGATTTTATACAATCAAGGATCAATTTGTTTTCAAAATATTTTTATCACTTTTTAATAGCCGTTTATCCATCTGACATCACAATGATATCTTATTTTATGCTGGGTGTTATAATATTTGTTATGTGTCTCATAAAAGATTTCTTGAAATATCGAAAGAATTTATTATTGAGAATATAGATATTCAGTATTTTATAATTATTAAATTAATTAATTATTATGATTAAAATTCTATAATTTAAAAATTAATTGTGTTCATCAAATCTACTATTTTCCTGGATCTATACAAGAGTAAGGGTAGGAGGCAAAGGAGTCTACTTGCCCCAGGCTTCTAGCTTCAAGGGTCAATAATAAAGTAATAAAAAGAGGAACCAATAAATTAATAATTTTAGAATGGATACATTATTATATTATAAAGTTTTTTTTCATAAAAAAAATTAAATATTCTCTTATTATCTATTATGCAAAATCTATAAGTTTAGTGCTATCTATACCAAAATAAATGAAAAATATTCTGGTAGTCATATGTTATTACACATTTACACACGTCTGGTTATAACACCAAAGAGAAGGATGTAATTTGTTAATTTGGTAGTAGTACCTTTATTGTGAATTTTCATTAACAATAAATAAATGAATAATATTTTGAATATTTAACAATTAACGTTTTTGAACTAACATTGATGAAAGTTACGAATTTTAATGTAGTCACTTTTTTAATCCTTATTTTGTCAACAAGTTCATTTAAATTCTTTAAAACTGTTGTAAATTTTTATTGGAAGGAGATAGTTAAATAGAAGTTTCTCCCACCTCATAGATTAATCCTTATTATCTATCTATATATTATAAAAAAATGTATCCTTCCTAAGGGTTAACCTATGAAGTGGGAGACACTTCTATACCTGAGTTTACCCATTTTTCTCAGTCGTTTGTCGTGTTTCATACTGACAGGTACTTCTCCTTATGTTTATAGGTTATTTTTATTAATGATTGGAGAAGTTTGTCGGGGGGGGGGGTGCGGTCAGCAAAGAACAAGATAAATAAACAAAACCTTATTTATTTATTTTATGCCGACGTTTCGACCTGAGTTTCAGGTCTTCATCAGGGGTTGTGGCGTAGAAGGTAGACTTGCAACTGATTTATTAATGTTCTTAATATATCCCTTTTACATATTACTATACCTCACCTATACCATATCTACTGCACCTATCTGTTCTACCTTTTAGACCTACCACTTTACCATATTTATAAATAATTTTAAATTAGTCTCCTCCAATTTATTAGTCTAGATCTGTATTTAGAACTTATATCATACCTAGTTATATTTATTATTAACTTGTTTCCAATCTATCTACATGTATATACTTCCTTATATTGTTATTATTGATTCTTTTTTTGATATTTTATATATAGTTTATAAACATAACAATTGTTTTGGATTTTTTTAAATGTTTTGTTAATTCTAAAATGTTTATATCTTGTTTTTTTTCATTTAGCCCTGACGAAACCCTACAAAGTGGGGCGAAATGTTGGTTAACAATAAATAGCTTTCTTTTACTATTTTGATACCTTTATTGACCATCACCCGGACTATCTTCCTACAATATAGTAAATTCTGTACATTTTATTCCCATAACATTTTAATATTGCCATATTCCTGTTTAAGTAAGAATGCATATGAAGATTGTTGTGAAACTATCAATTTTTTTTGGGAAGTAGTATTATTTACATTTCACCGAATTAAAAGTAAATGTAATAAGCATTTTTATTTTCATTGATGTACTTAAAAAAAAATTCAAATACATTTCTAGTTTAACACAAAGTCCTTTTGCATCATTAGGATAATCAATTAACCATTTGTAAAACAAATCTTTAAAAAAATATTTTTTTTTATTACATTTTCTCGTATTTGGTATTATTTTTATTTATATAGCAGTTGTTGGAAATTATTCGTACCGTTTAGTATTTATATTAATGCAAAATATTTTCTTTTAAAATAGGACTAACCTTGTTTACCATCAGGTTTTAATCTTTTTAAAAACGCCCTCGTGTGATAACCTTAAATACGACCCGTGGTTGATAGTGTAGTGTGCTGTAAGAAATGGTTTCGTGAGCTCTTTCATTAGGTTCCAACGATTGTTCGTTATTATTTCTCCCTTTTGTTGATTTTTTTCCCTGTTAATGTTTTTATTTTATTAGGATTTATGTAACAAGATTACACAATGTCGGACTTATCTTCTAGTATTAATTGTAAAACGATATCTCTAGCTGCTAAATTTAATTATCTATCTCTTATTTGATTTATTAACGATCAGATTGTAGGAATTCCCCATATTAATGTTTTCATCAAAGTTATCATTGTTGTAATTTTTTTAATTGGTTGGAATGGTTTGATTTTGAGACGCTTTATGTAGGGTTATGTGCTTAACTGGCTCATAATTAATGAATTCTTTAATGGATTAAGCAAATAACCATCATTTTGTGAAATTTTAGTATATTTAGTAGTATATATAGTGTAGTATATTTAGTATGTTAAATCAAGTATTTTCATTTCACGACATTCAAGTTATAGCGTTCCCGTTTCTACCTAAAGTATAGATATATAGTCTCGAGTATTTGTTGTTAGTTCATGAGTTACTTTTGTTTGAGCTTAACATTACTTATCGAACTGTACAGTGGTACATTATTTAATGACTGTAGGGAAAAAATTGTTTGATTCTACTTTTGTTTTATTCATATATAAACATAAAGTTAATAAATATTTATAAAAAAAATATTCAATCTTAAAACGTTGTTTCCAAATTATTGTAAATATTTTGTACTGATTTAAAGATTGTATTGAATCTATTTTTTAAATGATTAGCGATTTCAGTTAACATTTTTTGTATATAATATTTAATTTTAATCAATCTAGGAAAAATATTTTTTTTTTTTCATTTTGTAATATTTATATAATTGTATGTTTTGTTTTTTCATATCTTATATAAATGCTCTGGGTTGATAATTTATGTGATATTTTTTTTTTTTTTTTTTTTTATCTTTTCCATAGAAATTTTTCCTGTGTTGCTAATTTCGTTCTTGATTAGATAAACTTCGTCTGCCTCTGTTTTATCTGTTCTTTTTTTCATGGTTTTTTCCTAGTTTTTTATTTTATATTCAATGTTCTTGCTTAGCTAAAATTAACCTTTATATATATGCTATTGCATTATTGTATCAATTGGGTGCTTTAAAGACATTTTTTCGCGTTGTTTAGTGTTAAAGTGAATTTTATAAATTTACATTTTGTATTTAGATGGTTGATTTTAGTATAAAACAATTTTACAAAAGGAATTAACTAAATATTCGGAAATTAGATTTGTTTACTTTATGGATAAATGAAGTTATACATGACTGGTATATGAATTAATGTTAGGTGCCCGACCAAGTACCTCTGAAAGCTTATCACGTTTTGGGTTTGGCTGTCCCTTCAGGGGTGTGTCAATCATGTATTGTGTTCACACATTTCACATATACCCTAGTGTATCGTTTATGTTGAATCAAATTGTGTTATATTTTTCGATTTACAATTTCTCTGCTTTACATTTTTAATTTTTCTTCATTTATTAACCTCTAGTTAAGTAAAAAGTGTAACTGTTTTATTGCAAGTGAATTTTCAAAGAAACCCGTTATACTTTTTTATTCCTTTATTTCTATATTTTGTACAAACTCTCCATTATCGACTACTACAAATTATTACACTAGAAATTGTTTAATCATATCAATTTTTGCATGTAATGTTAGATTTTAATTATTCATTATCATATTAATTCTTTGTATACTGGTGCTAATAACCTTGTAAATTCAGTAAAGCTAATTATTTATAACATTTTTATGTATGAGTATATTCATTCATAAATCGATTTCTTATATCCTTCTCATTTTAAGGGATTTGTCGCACTTATAAAATATTGTTTTCATTAGTTGTGTATTTGATATGGTTTTCATTATTTTTTTTAATTAGTAATTTTTTATGAAATAAAAAGTTGAAATATGGAATGAAAGAAGGTATATTGGTATTATAAGATATGGAAATGAAATAGCAATAATTTTCAGATTTTTTATTTTACTTAAGGACACTGTGTTATATTTTTCTTACATGGTTACTCTACATAAGGTTATATATATGCTTCATTCAACACTTTTAATGTTTTATTTGATCAATTTAAAAAAAATAAATAAAAGTTAAATTTCAAGTAAATAAAAATAAATGGAAAAAAAAGAAACAAAAAATAAATCCAACAAGAATTTGCTTACGACTTAAGCCATCGTGTGATAGTCTATCTTTCTCATTAATTTATGCAGGTCTGCATTGAATCAAGAAAACAAGTTTTGTTCCACTTCGAGTCTCGTCTTTTTTTTTTTTTTTAAGTTTACTTTTATTAAAATAAATTCTCCTCATATTTGTAATAGTTTGTTGTAGTAAAACATCTACTTAAGTATTTGCAATTTTGAATTTTCCCATGCTCATTTAATTTTTTAAAATGTTTTATGCATCTTCTCACGCTCCTGCAGTTCTTCCAAATTGGTGTCGATTCTAAACTGGTTTCTGGTGTCAGCTTTACGGAAACGTAGGCGTCACATTTCTTATGTGTGAACATTTTATTATCTTCCATCCTTAGGTAAATCCTTTCTAGAATCCATTAATTTTTTTTCCCCTGGAATCTACATTATTCTATCTAATATGTTTGTTAAATTGGCATGTACACTCGGATCTTGGGATGCAATTAAATTTAATGTCGACTTAATTCCTGCCTTATGCAACCTTTCGTTGCGCGTAATATTAGAACCTAACGTAAACGTAATTGAAAACAATTATTTTCTCATTTAGTTGCTAGAAAGTAATAATTTAGCTGTTAGTGTATTTCTTTCCCTTTACATGGCAAGAAGGACGCTTACACTGCAATTCGTTGCCCATCGCGCACTGTCAGAACTTCTTATAGCTGTTGCTTTGCCACTGCAGTTAATTCTTTCTTCAAATGGGTTTTAATCACTAGTGTTATATTTACTACTGCTTCATTTTATTTCTTTTTAAATGTTTTGACGCATTAGTACATATTCTTAAAATGTTTTATGGCTTGTAAATCAGTTATATAAATATTCGTTAGGCTCCTGTTCCATAATGAAAACTGATTATTAGTGTATGAAAACAATTATACAATCAACAAAGTGCTAACACTAATACTTTTTGTTTTATTTTTGGGGCGACTATTAGTGATATAGAAATTAAAATTACAAAAACACAAATCTGCATTGGTCAATTTATTACAAATAGAAACTACAATAGTATAATAGGTCTTGGTATCCTTAGTATATTCAAACATCCAATCAATTACTTAGTAATAAATTTTTTCCTAAATTTGATAGTTTATTTGCTACCAGTCTCATTTTCTTAATTGGTGAAATATTTTAATTTAGTGTTTTAGTACTTCGTATACAATCTCTCCAAAATTTCAATATTTATGTTTTTGTATGAATAAAATAAAAGTACTATAAAATTTAACATTAACCTTTAAAGTTCTTCAAATGTTAAAAAAAATCTGAATAAGATGATAAAAAGAAGAAAAATATGGTATCGTTTTAGAACATTCCGTTATCCGTAGTAAAGCGAAAAAAAACTATCTTGTAGATTTTTTTTAAAGTTCCATAATGCATTATATCTACGAATAGAAAAGTGTGTAAAACACACTACCTAGATTAGAAGTTTGTTTTATATTGTTTCGTTAACTAAGATTTTAAATAAAGCAAAAATACTTAGTAAAAAACTTAGTTTTGACTGATGTATAAGATAGACAACACACCGGATAAAATTTCTGTAGAAAGTTTTAGATAGACAGTAGCAATAAAAAATTTATTAAACAGGCGCCCTAAAAAGTTTTGAGATTCTTGATCACATACACTTTTATCAGCAAGAAAGAGCATACTGTTACTGATGTAGTTGTTGTGTGGATCACTCAGCTGTATTTTTCTCAAAGGGGAAATGTAGAATCTGCCATACAGGATAAACTGTGAGATATTACCAAAATACAAAGCACGACTTTAAATTCCAATAGAGAAAAGTAGACTCCTTATAAGGGAAATTAGAGATGGGTGGCAGTCTATGTAAGATGAAAGTTCTGCGAGTAAACTGAATATTATAAAGTAGGAAGTTGGAAGTTGGACCCTGGAGTACCTTCGGCCGCAAATGTAGAGAAGAGGTTGTACTCACTAGACTGAGAATAGGACACTCAAGACTCATCCATTTCTAGCTCATTACAAAGGAGACGCAATCGAAATATAAGTACTGTAATAACAATATGACAGTTAGTCACATCTTTGAGGAATGCCCATACTTTATATCACAACTCAGCAGTATTGGATTAGAACCTGACGTATCATCATCCTTCATAAACGATAACAAAACAATAGAATCGATATTTAAATTTTAAAATCACAGAATATACTTGCAGAAATATGATAAAAAATGTAAGAGTTTCATCCCTTGTATAATTCTGGAAAAATCATTTTAGAAACTATTTTTTGCTTTATTGAATGCAATTCAATAAATGAAATAATAAATTGAATATTACTTGGAATTAATAAGAATTAAACGGCGTTGATGACCACGGGAGTTATACGTTGTTAAAATAAATAAAACAAACGAACTAAGAAGGACTCTGGAAGGACAAATAGAAATTCTTTTGGGGTTTATGGTTCTAAAATATTAATTGATCAATAATTTTTTTTTAAATAAAAATTGTTGATGAATCAGTTAAACAAATTGTGAGAACGGTTTTATTTTCTACCCCACTCTCACACTTGGCGGCCAAGCTACTATAGTATCTTTAAAGGTACTTTTTCATAAAATAAATGTATGATATAATACATTTTTATGATAACGATTTTGGTTGTATGTTTAACATTATTCACTACGCATATTTATAATGCATTCAAAATTGTGATTCGTCAGATACTTGCCCAGTTTAGTGTTAGTTGATAAAAGTTAACTAGGTCTATGGAATATGTTGTGTGTTGAAATGATGAGAGATAACTTAAATGTCATCCTTTATCTGGTAGAGCCCAAAGAAGTTAAGGGCAAGAAAGAAAGCAATTTGTATTAATAGCATACTTATAAATAACTAATAATTTAAATAAAATAAAATAAAAATAATTAATAATTTTAATTAACGTAGCTTTTCTAAAGATTGGTTGTACCTCAATCATTAGGTGTACGATATGTTATTATGAAGCGGATATTTCAGAAGACTTCTGTTCTCAGTTGCATAACGAACCTGCAGCCTTATGTTTCACTAAATTGTTAGTAATTATTTTAGTCTATCATTTGTGTTTGGAAGAGAGGCATAATGACTGTTAATGGGATTAGCACATGTGCACCAAAATGTTTTGTAACGTCCGTATTTCGCAATATTTTGTTTTGTGATTAGGTGTTTTTTGTTTGATTAAATAAAAACAAAATTATTTGCCTAAAATTCATATTTAGTGGTCAAGTGAATTTCTGGAGTGCGAGGTATTTCTCATATGCGTATTTCATCCTGTCTTGATAGAATTAAGATTTACTTAGAGCATGATCAAGGGTTCACTAAGCCTCTTGAGGATCCATCTGCACTTGTCTCTATGAAACCTAATCTACCGGGAATTTGTGGATTTCTGTCTTCACCACATCTCTTCTTAATCTGATTTGAATGGTAACCACTCTGGTAGAGCTCGCTTCTTTTGAGTGGACGGATTGTTCAAGTAGTTGTTGAAGCCATGGATTTATTTTTCATGTTAAAACTCAAAATAAAGAAATCGTGGTTAAGACGGAGTGGGCGAATGGAAATATAAAACTCCGTTTTGATCTTATATTCTATCATACACATATTTTCCCGCCACGATTTATCTGTTAAAATTGGTTGTAAGAAATTTCCTAAGATTAATTTACGAAATTAATACAACTGAACTCTGATTTTATTGTATTTACCTCTATGGAACAGAAAAATGAGTAAATTTATTTTATATTTTCATTGATGTCCAACTTACACTTGCGAATACATTACATTATCTAGATTTCAAGCAGAAATAATTGTCAAAAAATTATGAATTTTTTCGTTATTAACCATGCTATTTATTATATTAATAAAATTTACTTATTTATAGTGTAAATGAATTTTGTAACGTACCTTGCTCATACATTACAACGAATCTTAATGCGATAAACGAGATTCGTACCTACTTCGCTTGAGCATCTGTGACAGTGTACGGTTCCATCTATCTCTTCTTTATTATGACATATTCTTTGCTTGTTATATTTGAAGGAGAATGATGAACTTAATTTTTCTCTTTTTTTGTCTTTATTTTTAATTTGAAATGGGCTGAGTGCCTTATTGGTGAGAATGTGCAATCCACCAATAAAATCATTAACCATCAAAACTGTGAAAACATCGTAAACATGAAAATACTGCAAGTCCATATAAAATTGATCTTATTGATCTAATGTTTATTTGTCTTTATTATTTATTGTTTATAAAGCTACTTATATAATGATAGAATTATATTTGCAATGATAGGATAAAAAGTAGTGGCTATTGATAGTTACGTATTTTCTTTGATAGTTTTATATTTGTTTAACTTACTGAAACAAAATTGTAGCCTCATTTTGGGCCTTTGCATATTACCTCGTATTTTCAAAGCAATAGTCCCATTCGCTCATGTTAAAAACTCGTGATATTTTCCCTTATATTTATTTAGTACCATATTTTAGCCAAACAGCTTACAAACTGTTAACACTAAATCACCAGGAACGTCATAGTGTACACTTCAAATAAGAAAGAGAACGGTATGGTACGATAGGATGTTTTTATCTTTGTTCAACTTTAAGCTCCCCTTGCACTGTAAATATTATTGAAGCAATATATTTGAACGTAGTGTGGATATATACACTATAATACAACATATTTCAATATTATTGTTGCTGGATACCTATCAGATAGTGATTATTTAATATATTGTCACAAGTCGATGTTGACTCATCAGATAATTGAATAATGACTGTAGGGTAGACTAGATTCAAAATGATGACAAAAGAAATATACTTTGATTTACAATGAATAAACTTAATTAGTCATATGAAGAGTTTTATATTGTATCAGTATCTGAGTTATTATAAAATTAATGGTGCAGTAAAATGCTGTCCAGCTAATTGGCACCATTGTGTAAAAAAAAAATTTGAATTATCATCTTTTTTTTTATCACAGCGTTTGTTAGATTTTTACAGGTGTTTTGTTAGAGTTTTACATATTTCGTTGCCTAACGAGGTTATTGGTGTCATTTGAATACCTGAAAATGCTTTATCTAGTAAATGACCAGAGTATCACTTGTTTTGATTGATTTCAAGGCTGTCTGCATAAACAACAGGATAAGTGTTAGTAGAAATCTCTATCGCAGTATTTTTTTTTTAAGGAATGTGGTTCTCGTTGCAACAAAGCAACGGTTCATTGATTTTTTTTCCTAATGAGAGCTTGAACAACAACAAAGAATATAAATAACCTTGAAAAGCTTGCATTTAATGATGTTAACTATGATCTGTCGTATGGTCAATAAATAATGAACTCTTAGATATGTACAAATTTACTTAATTTTATAATTTATTTTATTAACCATAATTGAAGATTAGTGTAAACCTATATTGGTGTTCAACTTTATGTCAACGATTACAAATGATATGAAATCTTACTGAATTTCATAATAATTTCATAATTCTCTCTTGTATTTCACTTAAAACATTTGTTTTGACTTAAATTAGACATTTTAGTTATAGATTTTTACAGATTAGAAATGGATACTTAAACTATCCATATATCGTACCGTATGAAAAGCAATTTTCATCTAAAAATATGTAGACATTTTAATTCTTCGGGTTGGTAGTAAAAGTGATTTTACGTTGTAAATAGTAGGAGTTATTTAATTTTACCATTAACTCTACGATTTATTAAATGGTTTTATTAACCAATTTAGAATTTGCTCTCGAGAAAGTTTGTCTCAGCAAATGAACTTACTGTATCATCATTTTATATACTTGGAATATACTAAAATAATTATGATAATAATGATATTAACCTTTAAATAACTTGATTTACTATAACAAATAATAATAATCTCAGGACCTTTAATTATTAAATAGTAGATGATTTTGAAATGAATCAATTTAACTAGAATGACATGTTTTATAATTATTCAAAATAAAATCCTTTCGGTCATGGCCGGTATTCTGCCTAATGTAATTTTTTTTTTTTTAATCAGAAGTGCTATACTTTTTATTTATTTATCTACCTCTATTATAACCCAGGAACAGAGGTTGGCTTCGTAAATAACAAAAATGTCAGAAGAACAAATAAATAAATAACAAGGAACAAAAAATTGAAACTAAGAAAAAAAAAATTAAAAAGAGTACTAGCTAAAATATAACTAACTTGAAGAAAAATAGAACTTGTTTCACATTTCAAATACACAAAGGTGATAAAATTAAACTATTTAAAATATAACTTACTAGAAATATAAACTGTCAACAAATGACATAATTAATATGTTCTATAATTAAAAAAACAAAACAAATAATAGAATATTTCTTAATAAATGAATAGTAAATTGAAACATTTTTAAAAATAATTGAGTATTAAACTAATGGTTAATAAGTTATGAAAAAAAAAGTGACTTAATGAGTGAGCCTTTTAGCTGAATAGTTTCCTTTCTTTAAGGAGATTCATAAAAAATGCATTAAAATCGCTCACATCATTTTGTTCATGATCTGGCTCTGATGAACTGAATAGATTATGTAATCATACCAGAGGTGGGCAAAAACTACAGCTATGGATAAAACTACAGCTATGGATAAAACTACAGCTATGGATAAAACTACAGCTA
>NW_027109568.1:718292-769866 GCF_000696795.3 Halyomorpha halys
AAATGATATATTTCTACTATTTGAGTTTTTGTGACCGCACCCGGACCATATTCCTTTCATAAAATGAAATAAATTAAAATATATAATAATTGTAAATCGAGGAATGATTATATATCACTCACTTTAATTATAGTAGCTAATTCCTTGCCTAAGGTCGAACACATCATCTGAAATACTCGCCAACGTTGACACACTACTTTGCATATCCTTGATGTAATAAACGTAGGAGGGGAGCAATCTCAAGTTCTTTTTTTTTTCCTTTAAGGCGGTATGCGGCCTATTTGAAGTTCCTGGTAGCCAATTTTAATTTCTTGCCACGTGCAAAATAGATTGCAAGGAATAGATTTATTTTTAAATTTTCTCTCAATTCTGAATAAAACGCCCTGTAAGATTGAAAAATTTGTTTTGCATTTTATCCTGTTCATTCTATAAATACTTTTAGAAGATATTACCAAATATATAAACCTTAGCGCTTTCAAAACCTGTACTTGAGACTGACCTTTTAAGTGGGTTTGTAACCTTTCCAAAAATTATGAGAATTTATAATTTCCATTAGCGTCGAATGCTCCGGCTTTTTATCATTTTTTTAATTGCTTTGATTAGACAACAATTAATGATTTCTAAGAAATGCGCATTTTTCAAATTGTGGGGAATTCAGAATAGCTCTTTAACTCATTTTTATCGCCTTTTAATACCTAATTTAATAATAATTTATATATATATTTAAATTCATTCATTCAAAAAATAATTTATTTTATATTTTTGCCTGACCTAAATGGATTATCAATTTTTTTTATATTATTCTTAATAATCTTGGGGAAAACCGGTATGATTCATAATTGGAGAAGAGGGGATGGATTTAAAGTGATAAGAAAAAAAATGGAGATAAACTCTTCTTTAGAATTTAGCTGCTAGTATTGAAGCTCTGTAATGGTGAGATAAGCTTAAAAGCAGATTCTTCTAGGGAAATTCTCCCGTGCAAGGCGTTATTTTTATATATCCAAAATGACAGAATATAATTTTAAATTGTTTACTATTTAATTATTAATAATAATTTATTTTTAGTTAGTTAATTATTTTGTTCCTTATATTTTTCCCTCCTATAGACTGAGCAGCTTTCTGGAATGCCATATTACTTTTTAAAATATGAATTAATGCTTCGTTACAAAATTTTAGTTGAATAAATCTTAATATAAATTTCTAAATGCAATTATGAATTTCGATTTCACTTCATTTTTTATTATGATTTTATATAAACTTCTAAAAGTAACTATGAATTATTATATAAATTAACCTCATTTTGAAATAAAATGAAAAATAGTTTATTATCCTAGGACTAGAGTTCCCTTTAGAACAATTATAAAGGTAATTTTATAATAACATTTATTGGCCATAAAACAGTGTGGCTACACTTGATTATAACTTATATACAGAGAAAAAATAGATTAATTAAAAAACTAACTGACTAGATAAAAAAAAAAAAAAAAGGTAATTACAAAATATCTGTCTTGTTATAATAATGGATTAGATTGGTGAAGCTGAAGGTAGTTAAATAAAAGGAATTTAAAAGAGGGAAGGGCTGGTACATGACGTATGTTAGATTGAATGGAGTTCCAGAGATATGCAGCTCGGGTATAAAAAGGATTTGTCAAACGCAGGTGGAGCGTAGGTGTGAGAATGGACAGGGAATTTGAATTGCAGGTTATCTAGGATATAGGAGGGGCGTTGAGTACTAATTTAGTATTATTATTTAATATAAAGTTCTAGAAGTAACCTTTAATTTTCATACTAACTAAATTCATTTTATATTATCATTTAATATAAACTTCTAGAAGTAACTATAGTAATATTTATGCCCTATTCATATTATGACATATATGTAGTTTCAATTTTGGGCGATTTTTAATTTTGGAGCTGTACTTATCATTCACAGAGACCATTTTGCTGGATTTAGTTATTTGAACTTTAGAATTCGACATTTTTCCAATCTCAATATTTTCCCTTACTAGATATTCCATATATAGATAAGTGAGAGTAAACTTTGTTCTGACTGTTAACCTTTTGGGCGCATGCATTCCATTCTGAGATGAAGTCCTCGAAGGTGGTTTTCCATACTCAAATAAAGGAACACTGAATGTCAGATTTTCGAGAAAAAATCATTAAATACAGTATTCACACGCTAACACCTAAATCATTGTTTGCTCTGATATTTAGTTGTTGTTTTTTTTCTATGGTCTCCTATCGCCATTTTATGATTAAGCTGTTTTTTAATGTGGTAACTTTCTGTTGCAAGTGGTTATACAGCTTTGTTGCAGTTTGGGAGTGTAGCCCTGAAGCCTAAATATAAGAGAGGATTGGAAGGATGGTATAAAGGGAATAATAGGAGGTCTATTAGACTTGATCTGCATTTCCTGTTCACTATTTGCACCGTCCTTAGTCCTCCTTTGTACCGGCCCCAAACGGCGAATTTCCGCTTGGGCGTTAACGCAATTACCAATAACCGTGACACCGTTGTAATACTGCTCCGATCCTCAATACACTAGGAAAATAAATTATTAAAAAGGAATCTAACACTGTTCTTCCTGTCGAACATAAAATATATTGGTGTACGAATAGAAAAGGGATAGATAAATTTATTTTTGAAATCTGTTTCTTTTATATTCTGAGAGATTGGTAGTACATTATGAAATTTCAATGGATAATGGAGTACATTTTTCTCTGTAGTACATGAATTACAATTCAGTAAACTTTTTTTTTTTTTACTTATTTAATGTAATTTACAACTGTACAAAATAATACAATAAGGAAATATGTTGTATGTTTCATATACAGTTGAAAATCTTGAGAAGGAACCACCCATTGGTGGTACTTCAAACATTAATTTAAATTAGAAGGTCCTTCGTAAAATCCTCAATGCTCCTTACTTTGTCACAAATAAAATCATACATAAAGGTAACCGGTAACCCTATGTAACCAATCTAGCCCTAACCAGATATCACTCCTTCCATTATAAACTCTCTAACCACTCAAACCCCCTAGTTTCTAATCTTGCATCCTCTTCCATTCCTGACAATCCTCCGAGGCGCCTGAAAAGAAGATGGCCACGAGACCAGCTAATGTAAAATGTCATTAGAGTGCTATCAATGGGTAGTTTCTCTACACGCCTGTAAAACTCCAATATAACTTAGATCAGATTTACTAAAAATGTATTATAATGTACAGTTGTAAATAGCAATAAATAAGTATTAAAAAAATATTAGAAGGTCCCGTGGCCATCTTCTTTCTGTAAAGTTGATTATTGAATATATATCCACTACCTTTTCATCTGCGGTTAATGTATTCTTACCTAAATATTTCACTCTAATTTCTGCAAGCCTGTGATAAAATAGGCCAGGTGTAAACTGCGTTCTGGGATTTAATTTTAAACAAAGCAAAGCCTGGAAAAGTATTCATATTTTTTGGTATGGTCTCTTCCAGATTAAGTTTAATAATATATCTTTAAATAGCGTACTTTTTTTTTTATCTATTTAATCAATTTGAACTAGATAATTAAAAATTTTGTGAGTGAGTAGCTCGGTGGTAAGACACTCAGGCACTAACTTCAGGGACCCGGATTCGAACCCAGCTGTGGAGGATAATTATTTCCTGATTCACTTTAGCTGTGAGTCAGGCCTTCTGGGTTCGGGATTCCTCCGGGGTTCACCCAGCCTCATAAAATGATCAAATCACCTTCTTGCAGAACGGTTGATCTAGTAACAGTGATGTTAACATAAAGTTCTGGAAGTAACTAAGAATTTTGCTATCAATTATTTTCATTTTGTATTATCATTTAATATTAATCTCAAGAAGTAACTATGAACATTCTTACCTTATTCATATTATGACATATTTGTATGCTAGGTTGTAGAAGTACATATTTAATTTTTCATAATTTGAAATTTTTGTTTTTCTCGTTATAATAATGTATTATATTTAACATTTATGTTAAAATGTTATGATATGTTAAAAATACATATTCATGTCTAAATGAAATTATATTATCAATATTAATAATGTTTTTTTCTTTTCAGGTGAGTTATGACTGGTTTTACAATTATTTATTTACTTGCACAAAAAAGGTAAGTTTCTTCACGACTATATTGCCACTTCTGATGTCTTACTTCACTTCTTGAATAATGTATAATTTTTTTAATGCTTCATAATATCATATATGACTGGTAGGCAGGATTGAAATAAAAATACTTATATAAAATGAATAATATATTCTAAATTAAATTATCAATAGAGCATTAATAAAGTAGGCATTTATTTAGATGATTATTTACATTAATATTTTGAGATAACGGATAAATTAAAGCAGTGAATTCTATTGATACAACTTCTCCTTTAGAATTTTTCGTCCAACTTTAGAAACTTGGATAATATTATGACGGCTCTGAGATTAGTGTTAGGTGAGAAAAAAACTAATTTTTTTTTTAGGATTCCATGAATTAAAACATTTTTGTGAGACTAAGTCCCTAAAAATTAACCAAGTGGACACTCAAAATAAAAATTATTTCTAGCTAAATTGACTTACATTTGTCATTTTTACGATATGTGAACGTAAGATTCCAATTGGGGGAGGGGGAATCCCCTTTCTTCCTCTTAAATTTGGACTTAACTTATCACGATTTTATGAATTTTAATAACATCGGTTCATTTTATATTTGTAATCTTCAGTGTAAACAGTGTAAGCTTTGGTTTTTTTCACTAACTTCATTTTATTTTTACTAACATATATTTTACAAAATGTAAATCTATTTTGGTTTTCTATCTGTATCTAAATGTTGCATTATTGTATTAAATTTTAATGTAAAGTGAGGGAAATAAATTTATTAACATTTCTCTAATAATTGATGATCGTTATTAAATCTTTATTCAAATAATAATGACATTTATTTTTAGGTAGTTTGGTTTTATAATATTTTGACTTTAAAAGGTGTACCTCTTAGAACTCGTGTAGGATTTTTGATTCAGTAATTAATAAGGATTAGAATTTTTGACCAATGACTCAGCAATTAGGTGATATACTTCAATTAAGGGTATATACTTTATAGAAGCAGAGTATGCTCCAGGAGGGGTTTCTCTATCCTAAAGTTCTTCCTCGGTTGATATAACAGAATAAATTATTAACTGCCATAGCTGGAGTCTAACCCGATCTCAAGAGTCAAGAGGCTATCCTACTCCCTGGACTTACTCGTTTTGAAACATATAAATACTGAGAAGTAGTTATTCTATCAGTTGAACTAAAGTACCTGATATCAACCTTACGCACCCATAGGGTTTAGAAAAAAAATTATATCAGTTGCATTTTGAATTTTACTTTTAATTTGTACCCCATTATATGCATAACCTATCTCTTGGACATGAATCCTTTTTTATTTTGAAACAGTATTTTAATTCAAAACATTCATTGTCAAATATCACTGTTATAGCTTTTAGAATTTTTTATATTCTCTAATTTTGTCAAACAAAAACCTTCAAACGTCGTTTTCTCTTTCTGAGAGTTGGTTCCTATCTGCAATTCTTCAAGCTATACCAGTGTTTAGAAGAGACTGTCGTTAACAGGTACAATTTCTTTGTAAGTGGAACATAAAAGGGCCGTATAGGAACCTTTTGAAGTCGGGCCCTCGTTCCTTCAGTTCTAGGTACCCTGCTGTTGTCAGTTCCTTTTTTGAAAACCTATCCATGGCAAGGTGTCGTCGAACTCAAAATAGGGAGATGTTCATCTCGCTTATTTTATTTTTCTTGTCTTATTAGAATTAAAAGATCCGAATATATATGATTTGCGTAAGAGATGGAAAGTCTGGAAAAGTATATTTTATAGTGATTAGATGATCGTGTGGTGAAATACTAAAATGTTTAATTAATTAATGAGCCAATAATAAAAACCAAAAAAACAAAACACAAACTGTAATTAGGCTTTGGAATATTATTGGAAGATTCCATAGGAAAACCCTAAGTATAATATATAATAATAATAATAATCCATTCGACGTCAAGACTGAAACAAATATGATGCCAGAGATTGCTCATCCCACTTCAATATCCTGAAAAGTACAAACCAAGTAGAGTCAAAATTTCTTGAATTTTTGCAGTAGACTTCAGCCCTCCATTCTGACAGCCCTGACGATACCCTGTAAAACGTTGGTTTACAATAAATAGTTCTCTTTTACTATTATGGTATCTTTATTGACCGCCATCTGGACTATCCTCCTATAATCTTGAATTTTTGTTTTACCGTTTTGTCAAATACATGTACTAATTCATAAGTTGTTAGTTCAGTCAATAAAGAATATATCTTAAAAAAATATAAATTTGGTTTCCAGTTATTTATTGGTACATATACCTCGTAATTTTTTATATATTGTAGTGTAATAGACAATTACATGTATTATTTGTGTTATGATTTATGAGAAACATAGTTTTAGATCACAGTAATAGCACGAGACTGAAATAGGTTATTTTTAGGCCTCAATGACCGTAACTAAAATAGCAGAAATTAATTTTTATTCTTAAATTAAAAGCATTTCTCCTCAAAAGGCATCTCTCCTTTGAGGTATAAGTTGTGTATGGGACCATGGCTCCTCCCCTAAGCGCCTGCGCGTTAAATGTGTCTTAGTTAAGTTACAACACCTAGTATAATATCGTTAATAGTGGGAATAAAAAAATATTTTAGTCGAAAAGAATAGGAAAATCAGTTCCTAATTGGACTGTTAATTGCAAGTCAATATTTTTTTTAATTTATATATGTTTAAGAATGTGTCATATTTAACATGAATACATCTGCGTCACATGTATTTGAAACTGTTCTATTCAAAAGCTTAATTATCTTATTAATTAACTATTGATTATATCATTAATTACCTCAGCAAAAGATAGCTGAATATGAATGGGGGAGCCTGCAACGCGCCATTGAGTATTATCCGAGGCGTGTTGATGATGACACAAAGGTCGCTTGAAGGTCTGAGGTGGATACCCAGTATTTCTAATTCCGTCTTCATTACTCACACCGTATTGCCTTCATCTTCTCATATAAACGTCATTCACTGAAACCTGTTTTAATGGATGTTGGTTGGATGGGTTGGATTAGTGACGGGTGAGATACTCCGTTCTGACAGGACAAAGCTGTTTTATATATTACTACAAAATATTACGTTATATAATTATAGTTACTTCTTTTGGTTAATAAAACTACCTACTTTTTTTATTTTATATTTATTTATTGAATTGTAAAAATCTCTAATATTCAGTGTCATCTGGATATTTTATTCGTTGATTATTTTTCAATGTGATTCACAAATATTATTCTGTCAACAAGTATGAAGATACACTAGGTCCCAATATAATATGTATAATAATATAATAGTAATATGAATCAGTATTATAATACATTGTGCTTACCTTCTTGACTCAAATTATCTATTTTATTTTTTTTACATCTTACAGTTTTGGGACTGAAAATTATAAGCTCAATTGCTATTGGGTACTATAGAGAGATATTTTTAAATTTAGGTTCCGGTCGAACTTGGAAAAACCTCTAGTGAGTTTAAACGTGGTAGATCCTAGCCGTTCTAATAACATCCAGGTGTATAGAAACCTTGGGATCTTTTCTAAGAGCTGGTCTTATTTTGTAGTTTGATTCATACTGAGTAAAATACTTCTGCCACCCCAGGTTGATATGAACTGCATTCTTCTCGGTATACTAAGGTATTTCAATTTTACAAACCCCTCTTATTCTAGGATAAGTCTTCTTAAATGAATTGATGTGTGATCGTCAAAAATATATGTTAAAATATTACAGAATAACGTTTTCCATGGTAGGCGGATATTTTGTAAGTCGAATTATAATTTATTTTATTATCAGAATCCGAGTTTTTCAATAAAAATTTCAATTTTGTCTTTATATAATTATTTTTCTTTTATATTGGTGTGAAGATGAAGTAAAATTATTAATTGAATCTTAGGCATGATTTTGACAGAATTCAATTACAATTTTTTTTTTCTTTCATTGGAATCTTATAAGGGTTAAAAAAAATATTAGATTAAGAAATATTATGATTTTCTATTTTATAATATTTTCTGCTAATACACTAGTATTTTTGAAAATTTAAATATGTAGGTACGTTTAACAAATTATAGATTCAAAAAAATTTAGCATATACATTAAGCAGGTCATTGAGTAGGCAAGTGCTTGGGTATGTTTATACCGTATTTAATTGTCTAAGAATATGTGAGACCATGTGGGCAAGAGTGAAATGAGTTATTTCGTTAGAATCAAAATTGATTTTAATGATAAAACAATTATATTATTATTAATGGGTGGATTAACTTACAGTACTTGCAAATAGTAAAAAAAAATCTTTACCGTTACAACCCATAAAGGGTCAGAGGTGCAATACTTTCTTAGGAAGCACTGTTACTAGACCAACGATTGTGCAAGGAGGTGATTTGGTCGTTATATCTCTCGATCGTCAAGTCTTTACCCAACTAAGTGTACACTTCATGAGGCTGGGTGGACCCCGGAGGGCTCTTGAATGCACAGGGCTGACTCACGGCTATAATGAAATAAAAAATAATTATCTACCTCAGTGGATTCGAACCCGGTCCATGAAGTTAGTAGCACAGTTTCTTACTACTGAGCCACTCGCTTTCAAATAGTATTATATAATATTGACTGATTAGTTTTAACAGAAAATGTTATTATTTTTTAATTTAAACTTTACCTAAAGTTTTGGATATCCAAAGCTCTGGGTTTACTTTCTCTCTCTGGCTCATATATAAGCATCTTGCAATATTGATATTATATTGGTTGTTATTAGATGTAGATCTAAATGAATTTAAAATAAAAAAAATTCCGGATCTGAAAGCGGAATAAATCTTGAAAATGTTATATCGCTTATATGCTAACTATTCTACAAAAAAACGTTTCAATCATAATGGATGCTATACTTCTATGATAGCTTGTACAAGGTATTGGACAATAGAGAGGTTTAGAAAATATTAATATAACCATAACCCCTATTTGAGGTTATGTTCAAATAGTATCAATTGAACTGTGTGTAGAAATTGAAAATCGACCGTGAGGAGAAATTCATCTCTTTACGTATGCGTCAGTGATCTCTCCAATGACCCTAAAAGAGTAACTATAGGGCAAGGATGATTGGGTATCGTTAAGTATATGAACTAATGGGTCCTAATAGTATCATTGCTTGGGGAGTCACTGTTACTGTATTATTCAGATGCTAAAGTTTAGCGTTTCCGAATCAAATATTTAACGCCTTAAATAAAAATTGGTAATTTAAACGATATTTTTATGTAATAATAATTCAACGTTGATGTGTGTTGAGGATTCGATTTTGCTGTTTGGATATTGGTGAGCGTAGTGTTTAGCTTAGACATTTTTTTTGATACTTTTTACCTTATATAAAAACTATTCCTTGTTTTCAAAAAAATTTTCCTCTTAAATGAGTGTTACAAATTAATCAATTGAAATTTAACTTATCATGCTCTCATAATAATTTTTCAAATATTGAATTTAAATGGAATGCTCCGAATTTAAACCATAACCGTGCGTAGTTCATTTGTTTTTGTGTGCAACATTTAAAACTGAAGGGGGCGTGGGGCTAAACGTTGGCTCTATAAAATAGTATAATTCTACTATTTGAGTTTTTTTGACCGCACCCGGACCATATTCCTTTCATCTTTACACACGGTCAATCAATAATCTTCCATTACTATTTTTTTGTTCTTTTTTGACCGCACCCGGACCATATTCCTTTCATCTTTACACACGGTCAATCAATAATCTTCCAACATTTAAAACTGTGTCTACTCGATTATTTTCAGTCCATGAATAACCAAAAGCGAAATATTAAGGAGTTATAGTTTCTTCAGAAGATATTTCACTAGTGATGATTTTGTTTTTTTCTTCCCAACAGCGATTTGAGATCGCATTCCTCTTTATTTTTCAAGTTTGTCTTACACGGTCTATTTCCCTCTGCACATCTATCTGGCGCCAATGGTTTAGAATAACTTTTGGCAAATAACACATTTTGTAGTTGTTAAAAATTTCTTCTGATAGTATCCAATGCATACTTATATAATTCATTACTTCGCTTTTTGATTATTTTTATGTGCACAACTTAAAGCGTTAATCTATTACGATAAAATATTTACAGGTCAGTTCTAATCGTTGTTGGTAATGTTTTATCATTCAAAATAGTTATTTTTCTAAGCATTTAGATTAATTAATTATAATTCAGTGATGTATTATTCATTGGTTACGATTATATTGATATTATATGCAAGATTTGGTTTACTTTATGCCACCGATATAAGGATGGATTGGATTATAAAGGTTAATTTGCTATTTGCTAAAGTCCCATAGTTTAAAATTTACTTTTTTACGGATTTTAAAGAAATAAAAAAAAGTATCGTTGGTGCCACTCACCACAGGAAACCATTTAAAGCAATAGCTGTTGATTCGGATGTTTTATGACTTTAAATTAAACTTTATTATATTTCAAATTGTTGCAAGCGTTGCCGAATGCGGGGAAGTGAATGAAATTTTGTTAGTTTTATTTTATTTTCATTTTTTCTATAAATTATATATATTATATTATATTTTCAACAGTCATTTTCAGATCTTCAGTTATTTAGTTACAAGCTTAGTCCCCCCCCCCCCCAAAAAAAAAATATATATATACATATATTTTTTTTGTAATAATTGGATTTAAATGCTTAAAAAATAATTTAAGAACAAAAATACATAAACGATTATAAACGATCCTGGAACAAATATTTTAACAAACAGTAATGCTTTTTTTTTTTTTTTTTGTAGAGGTTTTTCCTCTTTATAATTTTGATGGTAACGTTTGTGACCTGTGTCCACGCAAATAATGGAATCTTGAAAAAGATTTATGTTGTATGATGATGCCTTTTTTGCTTTCATTTTTAGTTCTTGCATTTTATTTATATATCGTATCCAATTTTTCTCTATAGTTGGGCCAAGTCAGTGGACCCTTTTCTGAAATATAGGTGTGCTTAGGAAAATGCGTAGATGGAAGTAGTGTGAGAAATCTAGGGGACCAACTACACGGTTCGATTATGTCCGAACCCAAATTCTATTACATACCGACAAACTGACATAGAGACAAATTGGTTTTGTTCCTATGGCAGTGATGGAGGGAAATAATAATTACCCTTTATAAAATCCATCATATTTAATGTCGTTCTTCTCATTATTTTTGTTTCTTTGGAGCAATAATTCGGATAATTCAAGATACTGTGTTTTGATTTGAATAAGCCTTAATCCGAGATAGAAATCAGATATTCCGATTATCAGTAACCTTTTCTCTGCTGAATGCTATGAGGCACATTTTATTTTTTCTTCTTCAATATTTCATTCGTCCTTACAAAATTCTGTTTTAGAATTCCAAATGTCAACTTTCCTGCTGGATTCACTGACTTCCTCCGACAGAGACGCTCTGAAGTGGTTTGTGAAAGTGAAGTTTCGTTTATGTTATCCCGACAGTTGCTGACTTCTTTTGAATTGTGTGGTTGACTGTCGGCCACTTAATCTCGTGACAGTTGATAGTTGAGTGAGAGTGTAACGGAGGTCGTTATCTAGTTGTGGGTGGCTATTCTAGCGGTATCGGCCCTTGATAAAACATCGCTCTTCTTATATATAATGGTTTTCCCCACAGTTCTTTTTTTGTCGGTTTATTTTTATCAGAATGCAATCTCGTTGAATATAAAGTCTGCAGATATGACGTTTTAGCTTAAAAATCATCCTATTAGCTGCTTAAATATGAAATTATCTATCTTCTAAATATATTTTTCGAACTATCTGTAATTTTGCTTAGTTAAAAGATATAATCCCTTTTAATTCGCTTCTGTGGAAATCAATTAGTGTTTAGATGAAAATAGTTATTCGGAATTGACTACTATGTGAATTCATTAATAAACCTTTTGTTTATAATTACTATTCATGTGTTATCTCATTATTAAAGAGTTTTTCGAATCAAGATTGCTTTGTCGATTATATAGTTTTTTGTACTTGGTTCTTCATTCGCTACTAAAAGCATGGTGCAAGGTCAGTGTACTTCCTGTGTGATGAGTCAAGATATTCCCATGGCATGTGTTCTTATATATTTTTTTTTGCATGTTACTATAGACATGTTTGAACTTCTTCAGTGTGTTTTGCTACAGTTTTTGCAAAATTTTACAAGCGAAACAAATGAGCTCATAATTATTTGTATAGCGGTAGATGATGAAATACTTTTAGGTATTTATTATAATGATACATGTTTTTTTTTTGCTCGTTTTCCATCTAAAACATAAAAAGTCCTAAGTTGAGTGGTCAGTCAAGCCTAAGTTGAGTGGTAATGTGAGATTAATTTATTGGAGCTGCCTTGAAAGTAATACCCATTGATTCAGGTGGGAATCAAACCCACAGCGTTCTGAACCAGGCACTCCAGAACTCTTACTCCAACGATCTCGTCTTTTATGTTCTCTAATATACTCTTATATTAAAATAAGTTTACCCTTTTATTCTGTTTCTGTATAAATATATTGTCTGGTCCAGTTTAATAGTAGATTTATTTTTAATGAAAATTGTGGATAGCTTAAGATAGTGTTAGTCTAGAAATGAGTCCAACCCCTGACCTAACAACTTGCCCTTATTTTTTTATAATTCATACTTTAGTTAATGTTTAAAAAAAAAAAATAGTATGACGTATGAACGTTTTAAAAATAAAGTGAATATACCAATGTGTGAATATATTTTTATATGATATGAAAATGTATTTTTCATTAATGAGACGATTTGTGGATTAGAAAACTTATTTCAAGATTAGCGTTTTATTATTTATCGAATAGACTCGTAATAAACTGTTCATTGATTAATCTAGTATAGAACTCACTTAGTCATGAAGTTAGGTTCTGTAATAGTCAGTGTAAATTAGATTAAATCCACGTATATTTTAATTCTTGATGCACCAATAGCTCCTCCTTGTATTTGCGAATTATTTAGTTCCCTTGATTATTCAAACGAAATGCATTTCTGTTTCCACCGATGTAGCTCGCCTTGAATATAGATATAATCATGAAATATGCAGGTCGTTCATCTATCCAGAACGTCCGCATAGATTGCTCATTTGTTATTAAAAAATTTTTGTTTGTATACAATTGGACTCTCTATTCTGGCATCTAGGTCAAATGAGATCAACATTGCTATTCACAACTGCGCATAGCACTATCCGTCTGTAATGGCGTATTCAAGTTAGTTTTCCTTCTTGCTTATTTTGACAGGTATTGTCATTCTAATTTCAACGAAGTTTTTTCTTTTAAGGACTAGTATCCTTAATGTAGCAAATAGAAAAACTATTTTAATCCTTGTTTTATCAAATAAATTGGCCTAATGAATAAATTTTTGATCTTGTGCTAAGAGGATCTTATATTCGTTAGTAATATTAAAATAATGATAATAAATAAAACTACTGCTGAGAGACTATTTATTTAGTTGGAAAACGATGCTACAAAAAAAAATTATTGAAAAATTTTGCAAAGTTTATTTTTATTGAACTTGAAAGACGCAATACTTTAGTTTTCAAACTTTCTTTGTCTTAAACTAAATTTAAGTAGGTCAAAACCTGAAGCTCCTGTTTAGTAGTAACATTCACAAATATGTTTCTTTTTTTTCTTTATAAATAATTGAATTTTTTTAATATACAAATTTTAATTAAAACTCAATTTTAATTATAATAATTTAATATTACAAAGGAAAGTCGTGATGTCTCATATTTTTCTAGATGTTCAGAAGAACTGATCTTAACTTAAAAAGACACAAAACCTCTTTACACTTAACAGATATTACCCATCCGAAATTTTGAACAGTTAAACTTTATTGTTTTTTTTTTTCCCTTTCTGACTCTACCATTGTGTCCCTCATTCTAAAATCTGTCAGATTAATAAAAATCTATCTAGTATCCATGGTTTCCTCGGTTTTCCTAAATTACAAAATGATAAAATGATTTTTATGATTTTCTAAATGAATTTGTTCCATTATTATATATTTGGAAAACAAAAATTTTAATTGATTTTTCATATTATATTATATTCACGCATGAAAACACACATATAGTTTTTTGTTCGAATTGAGAACCATATTATCTCTTTATTATGAATATTAAGCAACATTATTTTTTACATATGAACTTAATCGATAAACTAAACTTCGTAAAAATCGTAGTTTTTTTTTTTTCCTCGTTATTTATAAATACTTAAGGGAATAGAGCGATGGATTTTGTATTATGATTTTGAATTTTTCTTCTCCTACATTCATTTCCTACTGTTAATTTCTTCGGAATTTGGATAACAGACGAAAAAGTATGAGCAATGTACGAAGAAGTATTATGAGCGTACCTAGCTGCTCAAAGACTTTATTAAATTAGGTAGTATAAAATATCTTAATGCACTATTGTATAAAAAAAAAAATTTTAAATTAATATTTTCAATCTTGTTTCATTTAAATTTTATAACAGAACATTTTTTATATCTTGAATAATATAAATATGTATTTTTTTTATAATATGCGCCAAGATTGCTTATTATGATAATGGAATCATGGAGAATAAATAAATTTTATTTTTAAACCAATAGTAGCAGTCCATTGTAATGAAAACTATTAGGCGGAGTTTTATTTTGAAAATTTGTTGTGAATGCTCTTAATTACTTTTATTTTCAAATTATAAAATTTACTGTTAGATTCAAAATTGTTTATGCGTAGAAGAAAAATGTATGGGAGACGTACTTTATTCTATGTATTGTACAATATGCATACTAAATTAGAGGGTTGATGAAGTTTCTTATTTACTCATGATTATTAAAAATTAAATGATATGGAGCTATTTTTACTGATTAAAAGAGAAACTCGTGGTTGATTATTTTTATCTTAGTTCTTCCGTTCAAATATAATTTTAGGATTTTTTTTTTTTACATACTTGTAATATATTATGTTTTGATTTGTTTAATTTAGTAAATTTGAATATTTATATTTAAAGACTATTTTATTCGACGCTTTCTGTTATTTTTATATTTTCGATTTCTCCTTTCCTGTTTCCGATTTCCGCATATGACATATCAAATATATGCAGATTTGACATTCTGGGAAGAGCAAATGCGAAGGCTGGTTGGGGACAAGGCAATATACCCATGGTGGGGTATTATCAGACTGGGATGACCATTTTCCAAGGCTTTACATCTGTCCCTTCCTATTTACATCTTCCGGACTTCTTCCTCTTCCGATATATTACTTTTCCTCTTCAATATGTCGAATATTATAATTTCGGAAAATTATTGAATAAAATCAGTTTAATGTTGAATTATTAGATTTTGGGTGGGTGTATTTGATGTTCATACTTTAAAAAAAGTCTCTACTAAAAAAAAAACCTTAAAACCGCGATAAAGGTTATTAATTCATCGTTCATTACTTTCGTTTATCGTTTTAAAACAGTGCCATTGTATTTATTTTTATTTAAAAGCATATATTTTTGTTTTAGATGGAATCGATTAAACGTCCTAGCTTATAAAACTCACTTAAATATACAGTTGCCGGATACCAGTATGTTTTAAAAGATTTGTTATTAATACTTACTTGGTTTATTTCGTTTTATATTACTTTATAGGGGGCACATTTTTATAAATTTTATAGTTTATATTAAAGAACTCACGGGCTTTAATCACTATCTCCAACTTTGTTTTATTAATATTTTTATTTATTTATTTTGTAGGAGAACAATTTATTGTAAACCACCGTTTTGCCCAACTTTGCAGGAATTCGTCAGGGCTGTCAAAATGGGGTGCTGAGGTCGACTGAGACGTTGAACGTTGACGTTGACGACTGAAACGTTGATTACATTTTGATTTTGATCAATAAATAGTTGATATTAACAATAAATAGTTCTCTTTTACTATTTTGATACCTTTGTTGACCGCCACCTGGACTCTCCTCCTACATACAATCTACTTCATACGGTCAACTATCTTCTTTCAATATTTATTTATTTTCTTTTTACTAATATTTTTTAATATGAGTTAAACTAAGTCTGAGTTTTTTGGAACCTATCAGTTTTGCACATCTGTAACATAAGATGAAGAATAACTATTAATAATTTCAACTTCATAGGCATTGCCTCTTTCGAGTTGCAGTGTGTATTTGACTGGGTTATTAGAGATGGGGATTAGTTTTGAGAAATAATTTTTAGTTTTGATTCTTGATTCAGAGTTTTTCTCGCAGTTGAGCAATTTTTCATCTTTTCAGACTGTGATATTACATTGGTATATTGATTTTTCATAATAAAAAAATCAATTAAATGGGGTTGACGTAATTGAAGATTGGTAGACGTGAACCACCATTTTAACTGTTTTCGTTCCGCATTGAGTATTAAACCGTAAAATTAAAAAGTCAGTACCATCACTAACATTATCCTCAAAGCTGACTAAATGGTCGGTTCTGCTCTTGACTACTTTCAACTTAGAATCGACCTCGTTACTTTGATTACTCATTAATGAAACTCGGTCAGGTAATGTTGCTTTCACTGTTTGATTTGTTTCGGCCTGGGCCTAAATGTTAAGGTCGTAAATATATCTAGTAGTTTTTCTATATTTTAAATCACCTGTCAGGTGTCGAAATTTTATTAATTTCTCAAGCTTAAAAATGATAGTGCCTCCTAACTGCTAAGGTCTAACTTGCGGTATATTCTTAAAGTGTCGTGTAGTATATTACTGGGCGCTATAAATCAAATCTGTGAAGGACATAGAATAATACATATATATTAAGATAAATAGGAATTTCATTAGTTCAGAAAAATATTTAATTTTTTTATACAATTATTATGAAAAATGGGCCTACTCCAATATATGTACCCAATAGATTACAAAACTTGGCTTTCATGTCGCTTTGAGAATGAAAAAAGAGTAATAAACTTTTGAAATTACACCTCTGATAGTGATAATTCTCGCTGGAAATTTTTATTTATAACTTACTTTCGGGACTATCTCCCGTATTGTGTGTTTACTATGTGTATTTCTGAGTGGCGGTTAGTAAAAGTACGAAATAGTAAAAAAAAAATCTTCAATGGTAACCAACGTTTTCCCGACTTCGATGGGCTTCGTAAGGATTCGCCGATCAGTTCACCTTTCAGCAATAGCCCTGGCGAATCCCTCCAGAGTGGGGCGAAACGTTCGTTAGCAATAAATAGTTTTTTTTACCTATTGTGATACCATTATTGACTGCCACCCAGATTATCTTCTAACAATCTACTTCTTACGGTCAACTGTCTCCTTCCAATAGAAAATAATTATCTACCACAGCCGGATTCGAACCCAATGTTGAATGTTTACTGAAGAAAGTGTGATTATATATGCATTCAATATTAATTTCAGTGTGAATAGTATTAATAATATCTCCTATTGTTGAGTAATAAGTAGGATATTAATTAATTTATAATAATTTATCAGAAAATTATTTAAACAATTTTTTTGTCAAATCACTAAAAATATCATATGCTGCTGCCAAATAAAATTCCATGTGGATAATGTTCATATTCATCTACTCTTCTACCCTTCGAATCTAATTTACAGTTTCGTTTCGGCCATCAAATGCTTATTTTTTAATATAAAATATTTATTACTCGTACATATAAAGAAGGAAGCCTAATCATTTACCAGCCAAGTTTATTCTTTTGAATTAATTGTTTTTAGAATTTATTATTTTACCTCGTGATAATCTATTACTAATACTATTAATTTGAGTAATTGAAAATGGGCTTAACGATTTAATTGTAATTTCTTCATTTGTACGATTATAACAGCTACATATTATAAAAATAGCAAGTTCTTTTATAGTATGTTTAGTATTATATTTTTTCTTTGATTATATTTTTTTTTGTACCTGCTAATAAATATACTTTGTTACCAATAATTTCGATTTTTCTTTAATTGCAGATAGGTTTAATGTTAAACTTCTTATTCAGAATGCGAAGTTAACTTTCATTCTCAGGATTTCTCCATTTAAATTTTGGAGTAACTTTCGCCCATCGGGGGCTAAGACTAACGCGGCTGGAATACAACCTGCTTTGTTTCAGTCCCTGGTTTACTGACAATGGTCCCGCTTTCTGGCCCATGGATTTCCCTCGCCTTTTGGAACCGGTTGTTTTTTTCCACTTTTCTAATTCACCCTCCGTTCTCGAAGTTTGAAAAGAACCAGAACCTTACCTTAACAGTATCGTTATTGATGCTTGTATTACACCTTTTCCATTGTTAAAGTTCTACTTTGTATGATTTATACGCGAAAATATTTATATTTTTTTATATTTATACTATAAATATAAGTTTTAACTATCTATTTTTATAAAAAGGAATGGAAAAATCTTAGTTCACAATAAATTTTTGAATTGCTAAACTGATTACGTGTTTTTTTTTCAAAATTTCCCCAATCGCCATGGGAAGGTTTAATGATAATGAAATCCCCGAATCCTCAAGTAGAAAAAAGTTATGAACCAAATTAAACGTTTTCGGTTTGTTGCTCGGAAAGTATGTTTTTTTCATGATTATTTTACACCAATCGATTCGTCCTTTCTCGAAGAATAAGAAAAAAATATCACTGATTCCATTAAGACATTATATATTTCCAAAAAAATTATAAAAACTTAATGGTGCTTCGGGTAAAGTAGGTCGACAATTTTTTTTAGAAAAAGGGATTTCGTATTCGTTTTTAGTATCGTCTCAAACTGCTGGATACCATTTGTCAAGATTTTATTTTATATCTCTTGTTCTAATTTGTTTAATTAGATGGTTTTGGTCCTTCGACATTATATTCACAAAAAATTATTAAAAACATAATGTGGCTTTGGGATTAAGTACGTCAACAATTTTTTTAGGAAATAGAAATGATATTCGTAGCGTAGTCTTAAACGCCCGAAATATTGTTTTTCAAAGAAATTATAATTTTTTCACCTTCATTTTTTCGGAGGATTTTTTTTTCCAGTGAATATTGTTCATATAATCGTATATAATCATATCGGGACTAATGTTCACATAACTCTGCATTTCAACCTTTCTTTCTTGAATGTCATTGCAAAAACTAAAAACGAATGTCATTGCATTAGTTCAATTTATGTTACTAAATCATAATAATAAAGAATACGTATATGTTTAATTTAATTAAATACAATAATATAAATCAAAGTGTTGATTGTGTTCATTAAATCTATATACCTCCTCAAATGTAGCAATACACGAAGCATTGCCGCGTCAGCTAGTTACGATCTGTTTTTAAGTGAATCGTGTACTTATAAATTACTTTCAATAATTTATAAACGAACCACTCATAGGTGGTTGGTTTTTTCGTTATAGTAAGAATGGTTTTATATGTTTACTAAATGTTTTTATGATTTTACTTAAATTATTCAATAAAAAAATAAATAAAGAGATAATCATTGGATGATAGCAGATACATAGGATTAAATAAATGTGAAAAAACATAATCATTTTAGTAATAAATGTAAAATGAATTGAATGCAGTGGAACCATAAATTCAAACCAACCGAATTTTATCGAAACCATAAATAAAAACATAAATCAATAGGTATTGATAAATAACAAAAAAAAAAAAAAAAAAAATTAAATGCTACAATATAAACATTAACATGTCTGAAGATATCGTTATTTCGTTTGGTCTTGTTTCAAGGCATAAAACCTTTAGTCGTTTTGCTTTAATACCATATCGTTTTGCACATCTGACGTAAAGTTTTTTGTTTACTTTATATTGGACGTATCCCCTAGATTGTACCTTGGACTGGGGTTACTTCGTGAAAGATTTCTACTAGCTTTGGGGGAGTCTGCACTAAAACCCCAGTATAATTATTATATTAAGTAACTCCAATACACGATACTAAGTAACACATGCATTTTATAATTGATATATTGTACATAAAATTCGTTTATATTGCCATATTTAAAAAATGTTAAAAAAAGAATATTTTATTGAAAACTCGCCAATCTGCAGAAGACCATGTAAAACAATGACGGATAGGAAAACAGAAAATGATGTGGTTAAATAAACAAAATTTTTTAAATAATGCCAATTATATTTCGAATTAATTATGAGAAATATATAAAAAAAGTATACAGTGTTTTAATGAAACCTCACCAATCACCAGCGCATTAAGTTTCTCCGGTTTTGGCTGCTACATGTTGTATTAGGTGTACATTGGTCTCCAAATCCTGGTTCTAGGAAAGAATAAATTAGTATATTGTTATATTATTATATGTTTAACTTTTTATAATAATATAAAGTTTTGTGTGACATAGCTGTTTTTGTTGGCCATTTACGTACTAAATTTTAAAAAATATATTTAGATTTTTTTTTTAGCACATATTAGAACTACCCTTACTCGTCATATATCAGGAATTAGCCCCTGTTTAGATTAGTTTAAGAGCGAACTGCTCATTAGTTCACAGAATTGTCGTTGGAGAGAGTGACATTGTTAAGGGTGTTTTTACTGGTTTTGTGGTTAGTGGAACATTGTTGGAGTGTGGTGTGAATGCAGATGATTCTCTGATATACTTTCACCTCCTTTATTCTGATCAGTTGGAAAATCTCTTAGAAAGATGTTCCATACACGGTGGCTTTATTTTTTTTTGGGGGGGGGGGAGTTTTAGTTTATTTCTGAAAGCCAACACATCTCTTAAATTACAACTTCAAACCCTCTCTATCAATGGTAGGATATAAAAATTGAAATATTGGATAACAAAGCTTGGTCTCTTAAATATCAATAAATAACCTTATTTACTAACGTTTCGCCAGTTCATGTTTCAACGGGGCCTAAAGATATGTAACCACTCCTTTACTGACCAGAAATGACACATATCACATCAACTGCCTACATAAGCTGTGATCTAACAAAGAAAGCTCATGTATATAATTAAAATAAATATTTACTGGTGATGCCAGATATTTTCTGAATCGGCCTTGTTAATTACCTTTTGGTATTAAGTATTCAGGGTTTCACTTTTGGAATCAATCAATCATTTTTCACATCTCTCATTAATATTTTGTTGGTTACACCACTTTTTGCTTAAAGTTTAAAAAGTCGCCTTTGAAAGTTTTAGAAAGTGAATGCTATTAAATTATTTTTTTGGTTTTTCGGCATCATTATTGAAATTGATACGTTATGATTTGTGTCGCATTTATATTGTGTTAAATATGTTGCTGGTTTTGCCAAAACTATTTTAAGAAGGTCGAGCAATCTCAGCTTAGTATTGTATTTTATAAACCATACCAATAACTTTATCAATAATTTTCATTTCCCAACAAGAAGCCAAAGCATATCCCACTAATGTCGCTGTTAGTTGTAGATAAAGTATTTGGTTAGTAATGCGGGCTGATATAGATACTATAACCCTCAAATAAAGTAATTGTTGGTTGCATTTGCATATGTGGTTTCAATTATAAGTTTATTCTAACTAGGAAATCAGTCTTTTATGGATAATTCAGTAAATGGAAAGAGACGAAAGTCACGTCAAATAAATTGATTCGTGGAGTTCAAAAGAGCGTTCAAGAATTTTTATAGAGGTTTGAATTTAATAAATTTGGTTTCTCTCTTACGAATTGGTTACCTTGGAACGGGTTACGAGATTATCAAAGCCTAATTTTCTCTCCTTTTGTCTTAATTTTGAAAAGTGGAAAAGTTGCTTTATGGACTTTTCTTCCTATTTTTAATATTATTTTGTAATTGTTGAAAGCCTTCTTCGAAATAGGCGCTTTCCTTTTAGCAGTTTACAGTTGATGTTTATGTAGGAAAATAACATATATTAAAAATAGAAGGTATTCTTATTTAGGTTTGAACTAAAAAATGTCTGGGATCTCTAATCATACATTCCCTTTAGCTTCGTCTGTAAAGTTAAACACCAAAACTTCTTACTTGTACTTTCGTTAATCCTCGTTAAGAGTTTCTTTAGCATATTATAATATTTATTACTTTATAATAAATTTCTAAATTATCTTTGAAACGAGTATTTGGAATGTTCCCAGACATAAATAGTTTTCAAATTATTCGAAATGCTAATGAAAAGTGAACCGGTTTTCATGGGAACCAGCGCAAAATACTATTAAAAACACTGAAAATTGATTTTTTTTTTTTTTTATTAGGCAAGTTACAGCAAAGTGTCAAACTATGGCAAATCCATGCATGCGCAAGCCAAATAATCCTATTTGTATTGGCGAGTGTATGTTGGCTTGAATTTGTAGCTGACCCGTTCAGTGTTGGTTTTGAGGTGCTTATCGAGTTGTGCTTCCACATGTTTGTTTCAGTTAGTTTTGTTAGAACTCATAACATATAAATATTCGTGTTTTTAATGTTTGAATTAATTAAAGAAGTACTCTAAACTTCGGATTCAATTATTAAGATGGTATATTAAAATTCCATGAATTCGGTGTTAATAATTTGTTTCAAATATTGTCAATTAACTTTAGCGGTTTATTTTTTTATATTATTATTGTAACACAATATAAGTTTATAAATAGATTTTATGTTTGGGTAATTAATTTAACAAATATCTCATAAAAATTCTTGAACGAAAGTTGAATTTAACAATCATAATAATAATATTCTTTATTTATTCTGGGATTGATCCCTTTAGAATAATATACAGGCATCAAAATTAGACTTAAAGAGTCTTAGCGTAAAATTCAAAATAAAAAGGAAATTATAAAACATCATAAAATATAATGAATTTGAAAAGATAGACATGAACAACAATAATTTACAGAATATATAAAATAAGATTAGAACAAATAAAATAAAACCATATGTCATATCATAAAACATAGAAAAAAAATGATAAAAAGTCAAATACAATTCAAGTAAAAACAAGAAATGAAAAGGTACAATTTCTGCTAATATACATATTTACAAGTATAAAAATAATCTGAAACTTTAAATACAGAAAATATATAAACCTTATTTGAAACTTTTAATCGTTTTTTTTGGGGGGGGGGATTGGGTGGACAGAAGGTGGTCGAAGATACGGGATTTGAAGATTGGAAGGGTATTAGAATTACGAATGAAGGTCGGAATAAAGTTTTATATTTTATAAGAATAAGGGAATTTATAAGTTATTAAATTACTATTTTCATGAATTTTTATTATGTACCATCTACTTTACTGATATTTACGTTCATTTTAATTTCGCCTATGTTAATTTTGTCCCTTGTAATACTGAAAATAGTGTGAATCGAGTGTACTATCCAACAAACGTTTCAAGAACACACAAGCGTGTGGCTATCGACGTTTGTTACTTCCTTTGTTTACTAAGCATTTGTACTAGGGATTGTGGGAAGATATAAACTAGTAGATCAAGCATAATAGTGGTACAGGGAGACAGGTCATATCTTTTAGGGCTCCTGGGTTCTGAAAAGCATATTGAAAACTGCACATGTTCTAATTAATACTAATTCAACTTAGCTACCATGGAGTAATTACTAACATTCCTAACTAGAATTTGGTTTTCACTCATTATTATGTACCCTAGTTATTGTAAATCCAGCCTTAAGCATTGTACAAAATTAAAACCGGGTTTTAATTGCCGACTGAAATTGATAGATTTTCAGTGCCATTTTTAATCTTCCAAAAGTTACATAATTATTAGATTAAAGATCAATTATTCATTACTCCTGAAAGAAATATTGGGGCATTAGTTTACCGCCACGCAGTTGCATATTGATGACTCGACTCATTAGTATGATGAGAATGCTACGCATGGCCTAATGGTCCTAGCAGGTAATTGGTAATTACGGGCGGAAGGATGGATAAGAGGAATGGACGGACCGTGTACTGACATTACGCTCCGCTGCTTGTGTACTTAGTATACTCGTGTACCTACTAGTGTACTGCCGAGGACACGTGACAGTCGCTCTTCCTAACCCTCACCAGTTGACTGACTATTGTGACTCACTTTCTTCTGTTTTCTTTTTGGTTACTGCCCGGAGAAAGAACCTATGTTAACTTTCTAAAACCTCTTCGGAGTTGCACAACACTCTTATTTAACTTATGTTCTGTTTCTGTCTAATTTAGATTCAGTGTCCTGAAGTAATCATAAATTATGATCTAGTTTGAACATTTTTCATTGGTTCTGCCTGACCTGCTTCGAGTTTTTAGTTGTCGTATTAATATAATAATATTAATTTTTTTGTTTATATATGTTTGCTCAAGTATGATACTGAAAGTTAAGGGTATACGGACTTGACTCGAGGATTGTATAAAAAAAAAATAATTCCTCTGAAACTAGCTGGCGTTTTGATTTATTTATTTATATTTCAAGAGTAGTATTCTAGTATTACTATTTTTTTTTTGCAAACATTCATTTTTAGAGTGACTCACAGTAATAAGTTTCAACGTACTTTTCCTTTAGTATATGGCGGAATAAATTTAATTTTATACAATTCCTCCGTGCGTTGAAAAGTCTTTTTATGTTACAACCAATGTAATTATATTGTTATACTTTGCAAATTACAAAAAAAAAAAAAAAAAAAAAAAAAAAAAAAAAAAAAAAAAAAAAAAAAAAAAAAAAAAATCAAGAAACAACTCTCAAAGAGTTTCGAGTAATAAACTCGTGAAGTAAATTAAATTTTTTTTACTTTTATCCTTTCGAAGTTTCAAAAGATGGTAAAGTTAAAAAAAAAATCCTAAATGATGAGAAGATCTCACTTAATATACATGTTTTAGAGTTCTATAACCCCCTCCCCCCCCCAAAAAAAAAGAAAAGAAAAAAATGAGTACTTTCTCCATCATTGATTTTCCAGCACATCTCTTTTTACTTAGTATTGTTTTTGTTTTTTTTGTTTAATTTAATACTTAAGGAGTATGTATGTGTTTGTTCAGAATCATTTACTACATAGAGTTTAGTATGTATACCCGTAAAAGTATAACCATTTTTTTCCCTGAACTTCTCTGTGTTAAAAGGTATTATAATATTTTCAGACTTATGTTTTTAAATTTTTTTGGCTTCTACAAATTCGCCACCGCTAAATAGATGCCGATTGACTTATGTGTGGCATAAAACAATCAATAAAAAGAATATGAAAATCATTTATATGAATTTATTGTTTATATGGAACCTCTTATATTTTAATAAAGTTTTTCTTTTGTTTTATTCACATCAGTATTAAAGTTAGAAAAAATCGGAATTCTGGTCCATCGATAAAAGTTATTCTTGCAACCATTTACAGCTAACTATTATACTATTATAGATAAACCATCTATAAATGTGTCTTGCAATTAGTTAATGTCTATTAAATGTGAAAATAATCCTAATTTACGAGCAATTTTGTAATATCTAAAACAATTTTTGCTCTTCATTCTCAATTATTCACTTTCCACCTATCTTCATAAAGTATGCGTTATGCGGATGTAATAGTTAATTGTAATGCGTGAATTGGTGTAAATTTCTTCATTGAAGGAACAATGCTATTTTCCTGTTCAATTACCCCATCCTGCTTCACAGTTGTAGACTTTTTCTCTCTCTTTATATGTATATACTGTAAAACACCTCATAACCGATTCTCCGGGTTAACCGACGATAAAAAGAAAATAATTTTCAGCAAAACAAAACAAAATAACTGACATAGTAAGTAACTGCTATTGAAAATTTAAATATTGTATTAATTCTTATATGTAGGTACAACATTATATTACCTACTTAATAAATTTTGATGTTTACCTAATATATGAGCTAAATTTTTATAACATTCCTATTTTTAATAAAATATGCATATATTCATTAGTAATTCTTTTCTTGGCTGTTAATGATAATTATTTTTGTGGATCTTGAGGCTTATTCAATAATAAATAACTATATTTTAGCGACGTTTCGAGATTTTATTGTTCACATAATCATCCCTTAAAAAAAAAAAATGTTTTTTGATAAAAGTATTTTCGTTACTAATTATTTAACCATAAAATGTACAGTATAAAAATTGAGATTAAAAAATAGAAACATCACTTACAAGTGTTTGGATGCATTCTACATAACTAGTAAGGCATGACTATCAGATCAATAAAATCTTTTAACGTCGCCAGAATATAATTTCTTGTTATTGACTGAGTCCCAAGATCTTTAAAAAAAAATTTAAATATCACTGTTTTCCGTAAATAGTGATATATCAGGCAAGAAAAAGTTTTTTTTTTTTTAAGTAGACGTATTTCAAAAATATTACAGGGGTTTCTTTCTCCCAGCTGATGGGAGACAATGTATTCGAAAGGTGCAGGTGTAAATTTGAAGAGAAAAAAAAACGTACTAAACCAAAAAAAAGGATGACTCTAATGGATAGTGTTTAGTTAAAAGATAATTTTTTTCATTAAAATAGAAAAAAAAATGATGACTTGGGTTTGCTAAGTGGTATCGAAGTTTTTACGAACAAAATAACTTTATGGTAGATAAAGATAGAAATATCAAATTTTTTATAATTTTTTTTGTTTATATATAGTGATATTAGCGCTTTTTATCTAATTCAATCAAATGTTTTATTGTTTCACATAAAATATAATTAAAAACACAAAAATTATCAGTAAAACGTTTCAATTATAATTACACTTTTCGATAACCAGAAACTGATATTAAAAAAAAAATCCATTATGAGAGATCTAAAAAATAAATTAACATTAAGAGATTCCAAAAGAGTTATTAGTAAATATTTTAATGATTTTAGAGTATTACTTAGGTATATTTCTTATTAAAATTTTAACAGCGAATAATTTTTATATTTGTTTCTTCAAAATGAGAATATTTTTTTTGTGAACGTGATATTTAAATTGATAATATTCATGTATAAAATCATTTGTTATTAAAAATTAGTTGAAGAAAGTATTTGTTCTAAAAAACTGGTTTTTAATTGTTTTTGTTGATTATGGCAACAATAAAGTTACGAAACGTCGTCTAAATAAAGTGGTATTATTGAATGATCCTCAAGAATCACAAAAAAATGTATACCTTCAACAGTCAAGAAAAAAAGTTATCAATATTTATATATCAGTTTAAAAGAATAACAACTTTACGATATTTTTTCCAATAAAAAAACTAACGTATTATGAGTTATTTATTGGAACATAAACGTATCCTTGTAAAACAATATAGAGAGATAAGCGCAGTAGTAGCAAGTAATTGGTATTAATCTTACCAAGCCAAGGCTGAAGCTAAAAATATCTTTGATATTGTGGGATATTAATTTTGGCGATGGAAGCCCTCATAAGGTCAATCCTAATAGTGGAAAGTATAGAGTTGTTGATTTATGGATCGCTGGAATCTTGATAACAATACAAACACCATCAATCCGTATTAAACCACAAAAGCACTTCTTAGTTACAAAAAAAATGAAATACCAAAAGATAATATGCACTATACAAGACTTCAGCGGGATAGTAAATGAATTAAAACAAATATACTAAACACTCCAGCATAATTTACACATAACATGCAATAACTAATCAGTTTCATTGATAAATATTACTCCTTACTTAAAAGGAATTACTACCAAGCAAATATTATGTATGATAAGAATGAGCATAGTGAATGAGAAACAGAATTAACAACCGGAATTTAACAATTATCATCATTATATTATAGGTTCATCACTAGATGAGTTTGCATTTATTTAATGAGTTTTAATGAAGAACTCTTCCATATTAAATTTCATTATTTTAATATATCAATAACAACGTTAGAATTAAGAAAATTAATAATTGTATTACTGTAAGCATGGTAAGTTTATGTGCTAATTTGTTTTGTGGAGTACCTGATGATGGCCCGAAACGTTCTTTCTGATATATTAAAATAAAGATATTTAATAAGTAAGAGTTCTTCAATATAACTAATTACAAGAATTATGAAAATGGAAATAAAAAATAATTTATTATTCTGGGATTAGGTCCCTTAAGAACAATTACTAAGATAATTTTATTTTTATAATAACTTTTATTGGCCAAAAACATTGTGGTCACACTTAATTATAACTTATATAAGAAGAAAAAAAAATTACAAAATATCTGTAAATGTAAATATCTGTCCAGTATTCCAATATTGGATTAAATTGGCGAAGTAAAAGGTAGTTAAATAGAAGAGTTTTTAACGAGAGAAGGGTTGGTTCATGACGTAAGTTAGAGGGAATGGAGTTCCAGAGATATGCAGCTCGGGTAAAAAACGATTTATCAAATGCAGCAGTTCGGTGAGGTGGAGGGTAGATGTCAGATAAACGGGACCTGGTAGTACGGGATTGGACTGAGAATTTGAATTGCTGGTTTTCTAGGATATAGGAGGGGCGCTAAGTACTAATTACTTGGAATAGAAAGGAAGCTAGGAAATACTGGCATCGGAAGGATGGATAGAGCCACTTCAGTTCAGCGTAATACTGGGTTATGTCGTTTAAGTTTAGATTCGAGATTACCCGAGAGTTCACCATATACCAGGCAACTGTAGTCAACAAGTGGGGTAAACCAAGAGAGGAAACTAAGAGTTGACGGGTTTTATGTGGAAGGAGATAACGGATTCTATTGAACTGCTCTAAGGTAGCAATGGTTCGAATGGGAAATTTGGGCAATGTGTGGTTTCCAGAATAAAGTTCGATCAAATATGACACCAAGATTTTTGACTGACGTATGGAATGAGATAGGAGTATTGCTCAGCAAAAGGTTGGGGGGGCTGAGATAGATTTAAGGAGAAAAGGAGATCCAATTATGATAGCTTCAGTTGTTTCGGCATTTGGCGTAAGTTTATTGTGTGTTGTCCAAGTGCTTATACTAATGATGTGGGTTTTAGAATGGCATTTGAGGTGTCATAAGGATAGAAGGAAAAGTAGATTTGTAGGTCGTCTGGTATAGATGATACTGGGAATTATTAGTTTGGGATAAATATGATATGGGATAATATAACACCAGTTGTTATAAATTATTTTTTATTCCTACAATTAAATAAGTTATTAGCTTAGGAATTGCTGTAGTATGAATTATATTATTTTTTTATTCCAGCAACTAAATAAGTTATTCCCTTGGGAATTGCTATCGTAAATTGTTAATTCAAGATGGTTTAATTTAGCGACAATAGTATCTATGTATCAATGGCAGGTATTGTCACCTATGCGATAGCGGAGAGAGAACTCTGCGACCAATTTGTCTTATTCTATTGTCTTAGCGTTAATTGTCTTCGCTTGCAATAGCTTAGTCACATTCATTTCTTGATAAAAGATTTTCATCTTGCCTATCCCATTTCTTTGAGAAGAAAATACTATAATTCTTGCTTTGTAATTCACTTCATTATATTTAGTTTTTATATTAACCTCTTATGTGTTCATAAAAAGTTTTTTTATTTACAATTTATAATTTAAGGCATTAAGTGATTCAAGGTGCTTTGTATCGAATTCTTAGTTGTTGAGTTCTTAGGGAAAGAGGTTCCATGTTGTTAATTTCGCTTTAAGGCTTAAGACTATGGGTTTATCATAAGTGATCATTGGTTAATCACTTAATATTTTGTAGACAGGAAATCAAATCTTTAAATAAAAACTTTCCAAAAAAAAAAATTCATATGTCATTTTATCGAAATTTAAAGTTGGTGACAGAATCTTTTTTTCAATTCGTGTCTTAAATTATTGTTAAAATCCTCATGTATTTGTTAAATTCCTGCATAGGAATTATGCCTAGTCAGACAGCATTGTATGATTCATTGCTAACGTTTTGGTAAATGGGCTGAAAAGATATTTTTAAATATAACTTCCAAATAGAATATTGTTTAATGCAGATGGCAAATACTAGTTGTGAAACTTGTTCCTAAATTGATTTTTTTTTTAGATTTTGAATTTAAGGAACATGAAACATGAAAATCAAATTTTTTTTCAAAATGGTTTTTAATGATTATTAAATTTAAATAGAAAATTTCTCAGTTGAAAAGTCAATAGACTCATATTTTTATTATATATGTATAAATCTACACACCATAGTATCTTCATACTAATATAAATTAGAGGTAAAACTCTTAATAGATATCAAAATTAGATATTTTTCATTATTTTATAAATATCGTTAAATGACAATAAATTTTGTTATTATTGATATTTTTATCGTAGCTATTAATTTGTCATGATTTTAAAATTTAAGCTTCAAAACATTTTTCAGTACTTTCTGGCTAAATTCAATAAAAATGATTTTAATTTTATTTAGATTCATCTATATCATATTTCATCTGAATCAGAGGGCTATTAATTTATATTCTTTATTTGTATATAAGTATAAATCACTTTACAGCCCATTTGAATATAAAAACAAAACAGCATAAAGTTTAAAGTTTGACCTGCGTAAGGTCAATAACTGTTACAGTCCATCCTTGAAATTATTCCATAGATCGCTTTGCATTCCATCCATCATTTGTCGAGAAAGATAAAGTATCATTTTTTCTCTTTTTACTGGTTCACCTTGGCCGAATCTCTAAAGCTTCTCTTACAGAAGGTTATAAGTTAGCAGTAGCAATATTGCTTTATTCAAGTATTTATGGAACTCTCGGGAAATTTATGCTGACTTTTAATGTCAGTCATGTTTTGCTTTCGTTGGCTGTTTATGGTGATCGTAAATTCGTACGATCCTCTCAAATCCGACGTAAAATTGAAAGTATTTTTGTGTTAATGGAGTTATGTTAGCTATTAATAATTTAAAGTAAGAAGTATTATATTGGCGTAAGGCTAAAAACAAACTAAAAGAGTTTTAGGATTAAAGGAAGCAACTCATATGAGTAAAAGGATTCGTGAGAAGAAAAATTATAGTATCAAAGAAATAAATATTAAAAAAAATAAAATAAAAAAGTATAATATAAAAGATATTAAGGAAGTAAACCTAACTGTCAATAAATTTTTGAAAATTTATTTGTTTAGTTTAATGTTTAATATTATTTTTAATTTCAATATGTATGAGATTTTCTTCGATAGGTTGTACTTTATATTGAACATATTTGTAGCCTTGAAGATAACTAACCGAATCGTTGGCAAGTTTTCGAAAGTAAACTAACTGTTATTTATTTTTACCGTCTTCATTCCTCCACTTCAATTTCGACATATTTTTCTTATTACGATGTCTTATAAGTGGAGTTGTTTGTTGGGTTGAAACACTAAACTTCCTAGTTATTATTTTTACATTGAATCATTGTATAATGATAATATTTAGAACTCAATAGAATGTAACATATAACAATTATTGATTTATAATGTTGTTTTATGTTTATGTTTTAATTTATACGCGAAATGTATATTAATGGCCTGCTCTGTATTATTTTATAAATTGTTATTATATTAGGCGTGGCATTCCAAACCCAACCAAGCCCATTTTCAAATTTTTATTTAATGAACAGTTCTGGTTTTGGATCATCACGAGGTAAAAGTTTTTTTTTCCCCTAAAATAGTTGAATAATATGTGATTTAACATTTTTTGGCAGAATTATTTTATCTCGTGATGATCTAGTATCGAAACTCTTCATTAGTAAAATAAATTAAAAATGGTTGTTACTTTTTTGGTACTGAATTGTTAGTAGGTGAAAGAATATTTCTCCAACAGTAGAATAATAGTGGATTTAAATGTTTTAGGAAGAGTTCTATTGTTTCATGGCTGATTTATGAATCCTATGCATCATATATATAGTAATGTGTATAATCCAAAGGTGGAGTACTATTTTTAAACTAATTATGGGTCCAATTACCATATAGTTTAGGCTAACAAGAGTACTGACATCATTTTAGAATAGGACACGTTCGAGTCTGGGTTGTTCCAGAAAATTCCGGTAGTCCCAGGTTTCGTCCTAGTTCACTCGATAGGAACGGTTTTCTCTCCGGCAAATAATAATGTTATCACTTACTCCGTATATTATATGATTGATAAAATATACTTTCGATTTTCCAATTTGTCTTCATTGTTAGAGTGTCGAGTTCCTAATTATCTGGGACAGTTATCGGGAGGTACTGAGAGGGAAATATTTCCCAAGGCAGGGAGTTCCACAAAAACCGGTAATTGTACGTGAGTGGAGTAGGGTGTAATGGTAGCAGCTGCTTCCAGGTGCGGCATGCTCCAGTGGGCCCTCAGTGTGGGGCTTCGTCATCCCTCTCCGGGCCGAGGCTTGCTAATGATTAATTATAGCTTGGTCTTAACTTGTATTTCGGCCCGATTCTGGTTTATTGCCCGTGCCAAGGTGTAGTTAACTTACGGAACATTAACGGCAGAATGTTGGAGGAAGTTGGTTAGTTGCTCAATTTATTGTTTTAAAAATGCATTTAAGGTTGAACTTTGAAGGAAAAAGGTAAACATTGGAGGAAAATTCCGAATTTCTATCTTTATATTTATCTATAGTTTTTCTCTTACCTACTAAAGTGATCCCTGGTTTGTTATAATGATCATTGGCATATTTTAGTTATCTCATCCTAAAACAAGGTAGGGAAGCTCTCTTTTCAAGCAAGAAATAAAAAAAAAAACTGGATCCTTAGGATCGAGGAATCAATTATTGTTCCGTGACTGTCCGTAGTCAAATTTACATTCAAATGTATTCCATCGAACCATCAATCCGATATTGATGAAATGTTTTGGCATTGTGCGTGGTGGTATCTAAATGGTGATCTAGATCTGATTCCGTCCACCTATTTCACTAGACATTCCTATATGTATGGAGATTAGTGGAGATATGGCCTGGTAAAAATAGTATCAAATTCTATCAACTACTTTGGCTTACCTGTGCGAAAAATTCCTTTCTGGATACACTTTTATATCAACACTGGTGGCTCCTGAGATTTATCTCAATTGAGAAAGTATTGGACTTTGAAATATAGCTGCACTATAGAAATCTCCAGAGAGAATATATTATTTACAGAACAGTTTTTACACAAGAAAATAATTCGGTTGTAATTTATCGAGCCTTTAATACAATTTTGAAATCTTAAGGGATTGGTCGAATTGATACCTAGGTTGTTCTATACCGTTTTACTTACGCATGCGTAAACACATTTATCTTGATATATCCCAGTGTGTAAATTTTCACGAATAGCGAAGACACGGTTAATAAACAATGTTATCAATTTTCGTTAATTGCTTTCGCTTCTCCATGCGAAAAACTCCGTCCTGGAAGCGCTTATATTTTAATAGTGGCACGTTCAATGGGTTTATTCTCTAAAGACCTCGAAATTATTTACTTACCCAACATAAATATCCAGAAATGTAATGCAATTTCCAGGAAATGCAGATTTTACAAAAAAAATATTAATAACATTAAGGAAGCTATTCTATACAGTTTTTAATTGTTTTTTTTCTTATCAAAATTATTTTACATAGAGAACGAAAACTCATGAGCAATCGTCTTGAAACATCGCCATTGATTATTAGATTATTATTCCGTCAAAAAACCGTGTCACGTCTATTATCGTATCTAATTAGGGAAAGTATCCCTCTTTTTCTGTTAAAATGACTCCCTTCTCCTAACCTTTAATGAAATAACGATTTTATTGAATTCATAAATAGTTAAATTATTTTTATATGTACAAGTAAATCTTCAATGTTTTGGCCTTTCCTATATGGTTCGTAAAATGATTATTTCCTCGATATAATTGAATATCATCTTTGTTGGTTATTTTCAAATTTTTTTTTTAAATCGGAACACCAGAAAGGGTTCAAAAGCTGTTGCTGATATATATTATATGTCAAAAGCCGTATCTGTATCTGACAGCTCACCATGTTCACCTCCGAAGTTGAGAGGCAAGTTGCGTTGACAAATACCTCAGGCCATGTCGCTGTGACCTCATTTATTTCTGATGTATGTAGTAGCTCTTGCAGCCTTGTATCGAGGGTCAGCCTTACCTGGCCACGTCCGGGCTAAGTACTGCCCTGCATAAATTGGCAGATGTTTCAGCCTTCGTTAGATAATTATGCCATGCAAGATTTTGTCATGACGTACTGCCAACATTTTATAAAATATGGGGATTGTCGCATAATAAATAAAACGTATTTACTTAAAGAAATGTTGGTTATGTATCGAGACAGTTATAATTGAAAAGTTTGGAGTGATTCATATTGAATCTTTTCTTATTGAGTGGATAGACGGAATACTTGTATAAGCTTTAATCATAAAAAAGAGTGAGTCGCAGAGCTCAGTGAATTAGTATTATTTGGTAATATTTTCCACCCGTTTTAAACTAGAAAACAAATATAATGTGTGTTGAATTGTTTCTTTTTAAAAATAATAATTCTTAATAAGAGAGAAAAGTAAAATTAATAGCAAAAATAACAATATTTGTTGACCTAACAAAAAAAAACAATTGCCCTCTAATGGTGTGGTGAGAATAAGTTGATCTGAAAAAAGACGAAGAGAAAAAAAAGTAAATAAAATAGAAGTATTGTCAATAATAGAGTTCATAACGGAATGTCCTGCAGCAGCCTGAGCCTTCAGTCTTCGGGTTGCGGTTGGGTTTCCCAAGTGTAGGTCAAAGATCATTTAACTGTTGGTAACTGGGAGTGGAACTTCATGAACCGTTTTTTGATGTGATTGTGATTTGATTAAAGAAAAGAAAAAATAAGATGTAGGGGGGGGGGGATAGAAGTATGTTGGGTCACCCCCAAAAGGCAATAACTAACTTCGTGAAAAGTATCAAAATTTGTCAATTGATTAAATCTTTAAAGTGCTTTATCTCTGTTAATAATGTTATAATATTTTGATATACTTTTTTTTTTTTTTTTTCGTTTTTTATGAAATTTCATTATGTTGATCTCTGATAAAGTTCATGGGTGTGTTATTTTCGGAGTAAAATATGACAACAAATTATAGTCTATGAAGTTATCAAGTAGTCGAGAGAACATGGTAATTTAATTTTATAGTGAAGCAACAATTTGACGACGCAACAAGGACATGCTGGATGTTTAGAGTTCTTCTCCCGTTTGGGACAGTCAATACTATTCCACAGTGGAAAATAATTGTTGACGTTTCCGTTCTAGGGCTGTGAATACTGAACTTTACTGGGCTTACGTGAAATAAAAATTAATAAACACGCTTGCTTAGTACTAAATTGTTTGATACGATCCTATTAATGATATTTTTTTATATTATTTATTTTATTATAGAATGTATTTCTTACTAATTATTTCTATGTAGTTATCCATTGTGTAAATTATGGAAACAATTTATTAATAGTTTTGTTACTACTTTATTCTTTATAGTCGTACCAGGTTAAAGAGATTGGCGTAAGACTAAGCTAGATTTGCCTGTGGACTCATTAGCGCTGAAGATGTTTTTTCTTCAGTCCTGACCTTGCTTCTCCGGTTGTGTATCAGACGTTCCCAGGGTTTCGACTAACCGTTACCACGCTTCTATTTATCAATCCACATTTAGTTTTCTTTTTTTATATTTATTACCAGCGGTTAAAATAAAAATATTTTTCTGTAATTAATATCTACAGGGTAGTAAGTATTCATGTCTACATTGTTTAAAAAGTTATGAACGAATTAAACCATAATTAATTAGTATTATTGCGACTTATCTTAACCTAAAGAATATTAGGTTATTCCTTCCATTTATTATTCCATATTCAACTTGATGGCATGTGGTTGTGGCCTCCGATAGACAGATGGGCACATCTTTATCAGTCTTTTCTTCTAGATTTTCTATCTTACCACAACGTTGCAGAATGAGTAATACTGATAAATAAACTCAAATTCATACCAAAATTAAAAAAAAAATAAATGAACAAATCTCTGTGTGTTTATGAACAGAAAAATTAATAAAATAAACATAATCAAACTGTACATGAAGCCATAATAAATAAATAAAATGACGGTAGTTTTAAATAAATAAAACTAGAATATAGTAAAATAAGTAAAATTTTGAACTAATATAACAAAAAAAAGATAATAATAAAAATAAAATAAGATCTAGTCACATTTACACAATTATATACAGAATTTTCTAACTGACCGACATTTTAAGATTTTGATCTTCACTAAACTTTTAAAAGTACTTATGTTGTAGATCTAGCGAAGTATACATTTTTCTAAAGGAAAACAATAGTAAAATTATGTTGAACGTTGTGTACTGTTTGTTTTATTATATTTTTATCTCCTTAGTTGTTTATTATTTTGGGGCATGTACTTGTACACCTGCATAATTCTTATGAATATATTTTATTATGAATATAATTCATCATTAATGAATTATTGATTTTTATGTTTTATTAAGTAGTGAAGTATAAAATAAACATTCCTGACACCTTTAAGAGGAATTTAAATATTTCGATTATTTATATTAGGTGCTCAGTTTAATGTTCACTCTGTTTTTGTTTGCTCCATCGGGCTGATCGTTTCTACAACTCTCTCGTTATTCATTCTCTGACACCGATGCCAGTTTTGTTTGCTTCGTTTATCGGGATATTAATGCGATTATTTTTCGAATAAATATATTTAATGTGAATATTGTCATTCCCTTATTAGTTTAAAAAAATAGAATAAAAGAACTGCTTCCTTGCATTCCCCAACTCCGAATGGGTAACAGAAGTTGTAAAGTTCTTATTTAGTCGCTGGTGAAAGTTGAGGTCATTTATCAGATGCTTCATAATTTCCGCATTGTCTATTAAGTTGTAGGCGTATTTGGTTACTCTTATTCAAAGTCGGTCTTTGTCCGAAGTCATCCTAAGATAGAACTCATTGTTCTCTTTTAATGCTTAACTGTGTTCAGAGGAAATTTGTTTACTTTTGTTATCAATTTTTAATTACATGTTTTCTTCTCCTTTTGAAACATCATCTTAACAGTATTACAACTTAAATGTAAATGTATTACCAAGTTTAAGTGTTTAATTGTTTTGTTTTCGAACTCTCTGTTGTGAAAGTTTTGCCTTTCGCACACACGGTATGTCCGCCTCAGACTCGGGCCATTTGCCAAAACGCTCCTGTGGTCTGGATCTCGTTCCAGGAACTATTTTGGTATTTTGTAAAGGCGCATTTGATAGACTTTTCTGTTCCTCTTATATGTTACTAACTGGATGATGTTATTATTACATGTTATAATTATATAGTTATTTGCTTTACTTAACCCTTAACCTTTCGTTAAAATTAAGAAATTTTAGCTAATTCTGTATTAATTGTTAGGTGTAGAATTTCTTGTTATAAATATTTTTTTTTTTTACAGATAATTCATATATTTATCTTCTTGAATTCGTGGTTTGAACTTTGATAATAAAGATAAGGATAGAATCTGCTTCGAATAGGAAAAGGAATACCTTAATCACAACGCTATTAATCCTAGTTTATTAAAGCCCCAATATACAACAGCAGCCAATATCCCAGTACAGATCTTAGTGGGAGAACATGATCTCTTTGTGATAGTGCTTTAGTTGCGAGAATCTCGTTTTTTGGAAATAACTCTGGAAAAGAACTCTTAAAATTTCTAAAAAATCACGGTTTCGTTCATTGTATACCAGGGGTGGCCAACTTTTCTTTATATAAGATCTATTTTTTATCTTAAAGTGTGTCGTGATCGACTTGTCATAGGCGTAGTCTTAGGGGGAGGAAGGCGTCTGAAATGCATACTATGTTTATACACTGTATCAGGCGCCCTCCAGCAAGGTATGGATAAGTAATATATATCTTAAAAACTATTTTTTAAATCACTTATTAAGTTTTTTGAGATATAGTATCATGATGAAAAAAAATTTTCAGACCCAACCTTTGGTAGCAGCATTCTGTCCGTACATGCGATACCTAAAAAAACGATTTTTGGACACTTTTCCAAAACTTGGCATTTAAATGCATTTTAATTTTTAGATCAACTGCAACATATAAGTTGTTGTACTATTTGTTTGTAAATATGAATATGTTGTTATAAAGCTGCACAGTATAGCTGATAATTTGATTTCAATATATCACTTTAGCGTTTTTTTTTTTTGTCCAGAAAAATGTATCATGGTAGAAAAATATGACTTACTTTTTGCTAATCTATCAATAGCTTGCTGAGTACATATCTACCTAATTAAAAACCAACAACAATAATTATTTAAAGGGCCAAAAAATTCACGTCCTGGGGAATTGAAAGAACATAGATAATTAATAACTTTTAATCCTCGGTACACTGAATTCAACCAGACATCGCGAGCGATCAACGATCAACCCAAATTGGCCTCGCGACTTTTTTTGGACTTTTTTTAAAAAATTTTTATTAGTTTATTTTTCATCTCTAAAGTTTCGGCCAACCTGACCATTATTAAAGATAATATTGATCTTTAATTTCATTGCTTTACATGCGTTTTCTAGAACAGATGCAGCTTATAATGCCCAATTCTTATTTAATATTGATTTAATTGATAGTGTTGATAGGATACTTTCCGATAGTAGAAGATAGATAGTTCCAATTAAAAATATAATAGTAAATGATATAGATGACAGAAGTTATTTAACTATATTAAGACTTGGGTACTGTCTTAGCCTGCAACTATTTTGGAAAATTTATGTCAGGGTGTAAAATTAAAAATTGAGATTATCTTTGATAATGGCCGGGTTTGAAAACCAAAGGAGTTGAAAAATAAAGTAACAAAAATATTTAGGCTAAATGGTTTTAATTTATTTTTAAAAATAAACAATTTTTTTTTTCTCTTTCAATCAATAAAATATAGGAAATTCATATTTATCAAATAAATATGGAGAAAATGAAAACTCGTATCATAGGGTTAATGGTTAAGGCAGAGGTTCTTAATCTTTTTCCAAATTTTTTTCTGAATTTTGGACTTTTGAAAAATTGGAAATCTTTCCTTTTTAAAAGCGATTACCCATTTAATTTACTACTTTTCTTGAGAAAATATTAAATATCTAATTTCAACTTTTTTGGTAATAGGAGTATCGTATCTTGTATCCATATTGAGACTGAACAACCACCTCCAAAGACTCGAAAGTTGCTAAATTTTTGGAATTTTATCAGCATACACGATTGTTGTCGCAAAATTTCAAGAATTGGAAATTCTAAGAAAATTGCCGAATTGCTTAATTGAATATTTCGCGGCGTCCTTATAACAGCACCGCGGAGCACAGGGGGATTAATTTAATTAAGTCCAATTAATTAGGGAATCACTGGATTAAGATGATGTTGAAAAAAATAGCAGTTTATCACTTATACAACTAAGCCAAAAGATTATTTTATTGCAGTACTTTCTGGCAGTACAATAGAGAGGACAACTGCTTTTTAGTTCCGTTGCAACATGAAATAAAAGTAAAAACTAATTTGTTCGTTGAAAGCCAAAATAAAGTATTTCGCTTTGAGCTGCTGGCTGTTAGTTAATTGAAGAGCTCTCTTAAGATTCCAGGTTGCGCCTCAACAGAGCCCATGGCTTACAATTAATTTTCATTTCGTTCAACCTTGTCAAGCTCAATTTCGTTATTATTACTACGTGTTATTTCGTTGAAATTTCACTTTTTTGCTGTTTTATCTTATTGTTTTTTTTACTAACATATATACTTATAGATTATTAATATAATGTATATCGATAGTATAAATTTAATTGGATGAGTCTCAATTATTGAGTACAGATTATTTACTAGTAGAAGAATGTCAAATTAAATGATCGAATTTGAGAAATGAACAAAACTAAGCTAAGACCTTAATCTCGTATTTCAACGTCCTTCAAAACATTTTATATCGGTAGTAATATTATAATGATCTTTTATACTTTATCGTGACTCTTTAATTGTATTATTTCTTATTATATAAATTTCTGACCCTCCGGAAAGACGTAATGTTAAAAAGTAGAGATAGGACCAAACCAATATTCCTGTGATACGATCACTCCATGAGCTATTCTTTTCATATCTCTACACCCTTTAAAGTTTAGTAAAACTTGTATACCAGAGGTTTAGTTCCGAGAAGGGATGGTCGAATACTATAAAAAAATTGATACACTGGTTTTAAAATTACCTGAAATCCGTTAAGAGAATTCATGGCTACTCGAATTGAAAAACTCTTTTGGCGAGAAGTGTGACCATTCAAGATGCGATTAAGTCAGAATTCACTAAATAGAAAAGGACGTTCTTTGTCGTTTTCTTTTCTCTTTTCTTGTCCGTTTCCTGTTTCCTTATTGCGAAAAAGTGGCCTTATGTTACATTCCATAGGGTAACCTTTACTAGCCTTTGTGGCGTAAAAGGAAACTTTCGTTTATCTCTAAGCATACGTGGTTTACATTATTGAAGATTATTTACGTGACTACTTCTGTTCATTGAAAAATGTGTAACACGTACATTTTGTATCCATATCCAGGTTCGTGAGGTCTCAGATTGTAGCATGCGGCTTATAAATATTCGGGTTGTCCTTCACTTTAAGTCGATTTCATATGAAATTTTAAGGTAAAAACTTGGTGATTTTTTTTCAAAATTTCAGTTGGAAAGAGAGATCAATATTTAGATACTTTCTATTATTCTTTATTCGGGCGAATAAAGTCCAGTTGCATTTTTGTTAAGTGTAAAATAAATTATTTTTCATGAACATTAATATAATATTTTCTATGCTAAGGTATATTATTTATTGTTGGAAGAAAGTCCGGGTGGTGGTCAATAAAGGTGTCAATTTAGTAAAAGAAAAGTATTTATTGTTAACAACGTTTCGCCCCACTTTATAGGGCTTCGTCAGTGCTGTCAGGATGAAACAAAGCTGAAGTGTGTTTTTCAATCAGTCTTCAGTTTTGTTTCTATCTGATCTAACTAAGTCCTACAAAGTGGGGCAAAACGTTGGTAAACAATAAATAGTTTTCTTTTACTATTTTGATACCTTTATTGACCGCAACCCGGACTATCTTCCTACAATCTACTTCATACGGTCGACTATCTTCTTCCAGTATATTATTTATAAAATATAAAATTAGTTTTATATAATTTTCGTTTACAGGTCAGAATAAGTGAAAGTATTGCGTAATCTCGTGAAGAGTTCGTACCCCTAAATTCCTCCCTTATGGCTACGCCACTTCTTCTATCTTATCTTAATAGAAATATTTTTCCCAGCCAGACAGAAGAGGCTGACCTTCATACTCTGCAGTTGGCTGCTTCTCTGCTCCAAACCTAATAGCTCCATTATTATTATTATTATTCATGCGTCGACTTGACCTTCGTTTATTTCGCAGTAATCCTTAAGGAAAGTCTGAAGATTCAGATTAGATTAAGAATCGCAAAAAGGATTCAAGTCCTAAATACATTGTTAATTCATTGGCGACACTTAGCTATTCGCATACTGAACATCGAGAAAGTATTGTGGTGGTTGGTAACTTTGGAAAGTCTGATTGGAATGGCGAAGGACATTCACCCATGAGATGTTGGGTCTCCCAACCTGTCCATCTCTTGCATTAGTGGGTTCGATCTTTAATGACTTCGATGAGGCCATTTATTTTATTAATTAAGTAAGAGAAAGTGTTCACATCTTACGATTAGGTCCTCCTATACCAATTAATAGGGGTATTCATGATGTTGTGTTAAATGTTAAATGTTTTACCATGTTAAATGTTATAACTATAAGATTGTAAGCAGCCCTATTTGAAGTCATGTTAAACGTTAAATGCATAAGAGCTCCTAGCGGATTTTCTCAGCAACTTGTTGTATAAGCCTTTATGTTTATAACCTTCCTTCCAGACCCTCATTGTTTACTTCAGTTTTGATTTAAGTAATTAATTGCAACATGCCTAGAGTGAGTGAAAAGTGGAATTTGTGTGAAAGTTTAGCCTATGAAATGAAATGAAAAAATAACTTTATTCTGAGACATATGTCCCCTAAGAATAATTACATGGTTCATATAGTGAGATTTTTATCTGGCGAGCATTTACAAATTTTCAGATAGTAGAATGAAATTACATTGTTTTTTTTTTACTGTTTTTTTTCCTCAAATGTATCATTAAAATTATCCATTCTGGTTTAATAACAGGGATATGAATACCACAAACACACGAAAGAACTGAGCTGTCACAACAAAAATGGCGGCGATCTCAACTGGTCTATTGTGTGACGTCATTCTCCATTTAACAGACCAAGTAACAGACTCTCAGCCATGTTAAATGTTATTTCGTTTTACCATGGTAAAAGAAGGCAATTTTTTTTCGATTTAACATGAGTTTTTCCATTTAACACGCTTTAACATGTTAAACCAAAGATCATGAATACCCCTAATGTGTTATTTATATTTTGTTCCCAAAATCAGTTGAGCCCAGTTAAGTATGTATTGATATCATTGCACATCAGATTTAAAGTGTTGCACATAGAATTAAAGACCAATTACATTCTTTAATTGTGCTATAATATCAAGAGTGCCCGCATAGATAGGAATGTGGGTTCAAAAAAAATATTAACTAAAGATTAGGTTTAAGTGAAACCCTCATTGGTTAGGAGTAATCTATTGTCTGAGATTTATCTGTAACTCTAAGGCTAGTTGGGTATTCCTTGTCTGTTTCCTGTAATTCTATTAGTAAACAACTGTCCGAAGAGGCGTTTTCAGGAAATTCGCAATGTAAATGTAATTAGGTTGTCCAGGGTAGTTGCCATATTTATGCAAGCTTTGTAGCTTTAAGTTCTATGCTTTGACACTTGTTCAAAGTGGATAGAAATAGAAGGTTTGAGAATAGATTCCTTGCGTCAATTGTTCTCTTCGTGCTCAATGGGATTATACCTTTAAAGGAAATTGATGAAATTTAATCCTTTGTATTATTTAAAATTGCAAATTTAACTATTATGAGTTATACTTTATAAATGTGTTTATTTTATACATTAAATGACTGACAAAGTTGGTATTTGATAGTTTATTAATTAAAAATCTATTTTAAATTGTTTTCTTAATGCTTAAAATATACTTGGCAGTTTGAACATTTAGGACTATTTATTTTTTTATTTTGGTACATTTCGATACATATTTGTATAATTAAGACGAATCTAAACTGACTTTTGAAATGAAACTTTGATTTAAAGAAATACTATAAAATTGCGCACAATAATATACAATAATACCATTTAGAGGAATCTTCTAAAAAAATTATATAACATTTTTACTTATAAGTTCCAATTTATGGACCCGTGACTTGGTGAGTTGTATAGACACCTATGTTTCTTATTTTATTGTTATAAATAATAACCCTAGTTCTTATCCTTAATATGCTCTATTTTAACGTACTTTTAGTAGTCTTCATACAAAACCTTTTTTTGGTGACTGAATTCGTCCAACAGAAAATCAGGACTCCACACTTGGACTGGAAATTCATTTTTTATGTGAAACAAATAAAATAATTTAAATTTCATTTATCAATTTCTCACATTTTTTTTTTTATCATTCTATGGGCCTATGAGGAAGTGTAAGTTTTCTTCATCTTTTGAGGGTTATTTAAATATGCATATAATTAGGACATCTTGCCTAATATTTATCACTGTATTGAAAAAAGATAACCAACATTTTTAAAATTTTTTTTTATAACTATGCTGATAAGATACCTGAAATTTCTCAGCCTCCCACGAAAAAAAATCTTTTATCTTCTTGCCTGTTACTGTATTATCAACGTTCTCTGGCTTATTAGCTGTTGTTAGTGTTGTCATATTTGTTATTGTTAGTGTATTAGTGTTATTGTTATTGTTAGTGTATTTTGTTATTTTTGTGTAGAAATAAAAGCTATGATTAGTGTTAGTGTATTGTTTTTTAATGGGCAGTCAGACCAATCAGAAGTGGAAATCCATGTCTCTGGGAACACCTTCATAATTGGTTTTCTCCTTTCATCTGATTTCTCTCGGTTATTTAAAATGGTTTAGAAACCGATACACTGCTCCACGAAATTACGAAGTGGATATCAGAAGTGGGGGGTCCGCTTGCTCCCCTCCCCTTCGTTATTTCGGTAAAATGGAGACCGAAGAGGGTCCCGGCATTGATCCTTCATTAGGATAATTGTTCCTGTCTACTCTTCTTCGCATCCAGCTACTTTTTTCCCTTTTTGTTTTGTTCCTCTCCTTTCATTTCTTTTCTTTTTTTAGTTTCATCTACTTTTTTTCTTTATCTTTGAAAAGCTACTGTCTGTGGATTTTATTCTGTCCAGATTTTTTTGTTTCTGGTTTTTGTTCTTAAAATGACCTTAGTTTACACAGAATGTTGCATTTGTTCTTTAGAGAATATTCATACTTCTATCTCCAGAGGAAGGTTTTATGAATTGATACGTGAATAACACTATAGATCAAAACAGTATCAACTTAATGGTTAAGATTATTTGGTCAATTCTATATTTAAATGCACTGATGCATACAAAACCGATTTATCAATTCCTTGATTGTAAGGAATGAATAGAAATTACTAATAAATATCAATTTTTGAATTAATACTATTTTTATTTAATGTTTTAAATAGGAATTGGGAGCTATTTTGGCCGTTCCAATTTAAAAATGATTTTAGAACTTATAAAATATTATAATCAATGTCTTCTTATTTTTCTCTCTGCGATAGGAATTTTGACCTATTATAATTATCTAAAAGTTGGAATATCTTTACCACCACGTTTATGTAACTGGTATAACAACTATTTGTCAAGTAACCTAAAAATCACTTGATTGTGTAGTATTTTTATCTTTGAACCTTTTTGACTTCACCGAAAAGTCTATTTGTTTTTATAAGACTTTATTTTTTAAAAAAAATCCATCTATTAAATTAAAAAACACGAAAAAAAAATGTAATTGCCCTTATTAATCACTTAAATGTTATGTTGACATAATGATCATATTGAGAATTGCTAACTTCTCCGTCTTTTAAGTTGGAATTCCAGTCTCTGAATGTTTTATGTTTAGTTTAAATTTTGATGGGAAAGTAGTGTATGAAAATCGCTTTCTCACTGTAATGAACTAAATCTTTTACATATCTTATTCTCCATTACCCACAAGAGTGAATTAACTCTTCTAAACTATATATCGGCTGTATAATTTTATGATAAGAGATTGGGGTACATAATTTTTCTTTTCGACAAAATATTTAAAGAAAAAAATTGTTACTTTTTATTAAATTTATATTAGGGGTTTTCATGATGTTGTGTTAAATGTAAAATGTTTTACCATGTTAAATGTTATAGGTATAGGATTGTGGGCAGCCCCATTTAAGTCATGTTAAATGTTAAATGCATGAGAGCTCTTGGGTCTTGTTATATAACCTATCCTTCGAAAATTTCATGTTATTGTTTACTTCTAAGTTTTGATTAAAGTCATTTATTACAACATGCCTAAATTTAGTGAAAAGTAGAAGTTGTTGATCTTCTAACTTGTAAGGAAGAGAATCAAGATGAGCTAATTGTCAAGTGTCATTACATTATTATTATTATTATTGTCATCCATTGCTTTATTAATATTAAATTATTTTTAGGTGTTTTTGAAGTTAAACTCAACTCCCAATTGCTTTATCAGTTTCCAAAACAATACTAAGACAATCAAAACAAAAACTACGAACAAGTATCCTAACACAACAAACAAAATGTGACGAGCTCAGTTGGTCTGTTGCGTGACGTCATTCTCCATTTAACAGACCTAGTAACAGAATCTCAACCATGTTATATGTTACATCGTTTTAACATAGTAAAAGAAGGAAATATTTCTCCATTTAACATGAGCTTTTTTTCCATTTAACACGCTTTAACATGTTAAACTAAAGATCATGAATACTCCCATCATATGGGAATATGAGTTCTATAAAATAAACCATGAATTGACATTCGATGAATCTTATTTTGTGAATGTTACCATTGACGAACTTCGTCGTAAAAATAAATGTGTCTTTTCTTCCGCATCACTCATTCATGCAAGATCAGATTTGCCTGGAGTAATGCAGTTAAAAGAAGTACTGCTCTTATATTACCTATATGTTTTATACAATCTCACATTCCATTTACGAATAAAAATTACAAGTCTCAAAGGCTAAGTTAGTAACCTCCAACTTCTAAAAAATGCAGCATGCATCTCATTCTGCAATCCAATCAAATAACTACTATAATTTTTGGCTAGGCAATGTGTTATTCTGATACTTATAAGAATGACACTTTGCGTTGCGTTAACCTATAGCTTTACATTAAGTTGAAAAGTTTTATCCTTAAAGCCTACGAAAAATGTCTTTTCTTATCAATTCATAACGGGTCTCTTACATTAGGAAAGCAACTCAAACGTTAAAAAGGAAATAACACTTGATGAATCTTAGTATTCAACGCGGTGTAGGAAGGTAGATGAACCTAACTATGTCTGACGTTAGCTTAGAAGTATTCAATTCTTGATTTCCTCGATATGACTAAATATAACCGGTAGTATCCTGTCTTATCTCTAAACCAAGTATTGGTCAAAACGTTACTATTATTGGAAATCCGTTTATGTAAAAATATGTTTTTCCTGTCAATATAATATAAAATTTTAAAAATTAAAATTGTTGTGTATATGTAGTTTTAATAAATTATGTATAGCATTCATAATATAAAAGTATATTATGTACTCAAAGGATATATTTTTGGATAATGTACACAAAATTCTAATAAATAAAATGAAATCCCTTATTTATGTATTAAATACAGACCGGCCAATGCTTCGCTATTGCCAAATTCAGGGATATATAGATTAATTAAATTTTTTATATAAATTTTAGATAAATATAACATGTATTATTATTTGTATTTACACTTTAGATTATTTACTGAATTAATTGCTTATTATATCAATTTAGTTTATACAATATTTAGCAGCAATATTTAATAAAGCTATATGAAAATATGTAATAAAATATGTGGTGTCTCTATATACTTTACTAACCGATTTCCATAAAACTATTTCATCTCTTAATACTAATATTGGTCCAATAAGGATATATGTAGGAAACAGATAATAAAATTATCATTTAGAATGTTCATACTTTTAAGTAATAGTTAATAAACGAAATCCAAAGAGAACTTGCCTAAATTCTCTACTTTTTTTTAATATATGTAAAAGTTCAATAGAAGTCATCTTCGATAGTAATATTCCGAATTCATATTTTTTTGTTTTGTTTTGTTTTGCAAATAATTTAATTACTATAAAAATAGCATTTTTATATTAAAAATAGGCTGAAAAAATTAGAAAATAAACTTTTTTGGCTCTTTTCGCCTTCAATTTTTTTTGAAAAATGAAAAAAAATAGAAATATCTTTCACAATAATCAACCAATCTAAACGAAACGGAATTGCTTTAGGGCTCTATACTTTGCACCGAAGGGAACAAATCTCATCTAATTAAACCAATTAGAACCAGAGATATAAAATAAAACGTTTGAAAAGTTTTATGTTATTTGGGACCAATATTTCGCCATTAATAGGGCATTAAGTCTAAATATAAATAAATTAATGTTGGTCAAAAGATCAGAGATAGTAACTTAGGATTTTGATAAAATTCAGAGAAGTTATGAAAGATTATTTGACCAATGAACATAAAAGAAAAAAATCAAGTTCACAAATTAGACGACGCTAAAAAAAATTTGTTAGCCTACTTTACTTGAAACCTCACAAGGGTATAATATTTTTTTGTGAATACGAAATCATGTAATGGTATCAATAATAATTTTTTTTATTCCTCAGAAAAAACAAATCAGTTGGTGTATAATAACCGTGGAAAAAAGTATACTTTCGGAGCTACGCGCAAAAAATGTTTTAAATTTATTCATAACTTTTTTCTGTCAGAGAAATCGGGGGTTTCATCAGCTTTAAAGCTTTCCATAATTAAATCCGTACCGCTACAACCCATGAAGGGTCAGCGTTCAGTACTTTGTAAGGAAATTCTGTTACTAGACCTACGGTTGTTCAAGGAGGTGATTTAGTCAGAAACTCGCACGACCACCAGATTTTTTTGCTCAATTAAGGGTACCCAATTTTAGAGGGTACCACAGGAGTTGAATCGCACTACAGTGTGACAAAAAACAATTTTCTGCCCTGCCAGATTCGGACTTGATTCCTTTGAGTCCGTAGCTACGGCGTCCCGCGGCTACCCACGCTCCCTTAAAGCTTGCCATGGCAACAGATAATATTTTGAAAAAAAAAAGCATTTAAAACAGTCCAGTACTTCAAAAGTTTACTGTGGACAAATTTTCGAACCATTCCTTTTTATTTATATATAATTTATTTATATATGATTTATTTTTAAAAAAAACCTTTAGTTGAGAGACTGTTGTAATTCACTAATCAACGTATCGCTAATTCAGGCGTCGTCAGTATTGAAATCCTATCAGCATAATACAAACTTCCCTCCTGTCCCGTGTCCATTTCTTGGTAATATCAATAGAAATTTTATAATTATGTATTACCGGCACTATACAGTTTCTACTCCGTGCCCTTTTCTAAGTTATATCAATACAAAATTTTGATTAAGCCTTATTAAGACGATTTTCTTAGTTTAGATATGATTATTCATGACTGATATCATAATTTCACTTTGAGCCCTCTTAGTTAAAAAATGTTATATGTTATTCGTTTTGTATATTTGTTTTATTAATAATTAAACAACCGTTCATGGGATTAATTAATAATAACATTTTTAAATAAATAATATGTCAAATCATTTTTAAGTGCTCTTTTTATTATATAATATTCCTGGTGGAAGTAACTGGTAGTAAACGGTGATATGTGACAAAGAGTTGTAAACAGTATTGTAAACTGTGAGCCATTGTTCACGTATTTAATGTTGATTAATGACGAAATTATTGTCTGTATGTGACTGATGAGTAATAGCACATTATTCATGATTAACTACTCTTGTGAAACAAGAATTAGTAACCCAGACTTGAAATAACCAAACTTTACTGTAGTCTTGTGATTTAATTACTCTAAGTATCTTGATACTGAATAAGTACTCGTGTGTTTCAGCAACTCTACTTACTTGTACTTCAGAGTATTATTTTTTCTTAAAACTAATTCGATTTTATTTATTCATTTGTCCCTTAGGGCCATGATTATAGTTTTATCTTATTACGTCTAACCTTTTTTGGTTTAAGATGTATTGATGAAACTTTCAACTGCTTAGATAAAATTTTAAATTAGAGTATATTTTGTAGGAAGATAGTCCGGGTGGCGGACAATAAAGATATCAAACTAGAAAAAGAAAACTATTTATTGTTATCGCTCCACTTTGTAGGGCTTCTTCAGGGCTAAATGAAAAAACAAGATACAAACATTTTAGAATCTATTTAAAATTTACAATCAACGAAACATTAAAATAAAAACATTTCAAAACAACTGTTAAGTTTATAAAGCAAATAAAATAGAAATAATCAAGTGTGATAAAAGTTCTGAATACAGATAGGAGGCTACTCATTAAAATTAGTTGTAAGTATGGTAAAGAAGTAGGTGTAAAAAAGTAGAACAGATAGGTGAAGTAGTTATGGTATAGCTGAGGTATAGTAATATGTAAAAGGAGATATTTGAAAATTGATAAAAATAAACAATAAACATTGGGGTAATAACCAGCAGTCAGATTGAAATAACGACAGAGAAAAAATAAAAAACTCTGGTATAGAAAAATGCTCCCATTTCCTAGGCAAACCCTTAGGAAGGGTAAGAATTTTTATAATATATAGATGGGTAAACTAATAGAAACATCTAATCTCATATCTAATATTACAATAGATAAATATATTGTAATATTAAACATTTTTTTATAGCTGTTTCCCTTTTTTCTCTGTCGTTTACTGTGTAACAATCTGACAGGTGATTATCCCCTATGTTCATTGTTCATTTTTATCAATTTTCTTAATACCTCACCTATACCATATCTACTTCATTTCTCTGCTCTACCTCTTTACCATATTTATTACTATATTTTAATGAGTAGTCTTCTACAATTTATTAGTCTAGATCTGTATTAAGAACTTTTATTACACCTGGTTAATTATTTTTTATATACTTTATAAACATAAAAATTGTTTTGAAATGTTTTTATTGTAATGTTTCGTTGGTTCTAAAATGTTTGTGTCTTGGTTTTTTCATTTAGCCCTTACGTAGCCCGGCAAAGTTGGGCGAAACGTTGGTTAACAATAAACAGCTTTCTTTTACTATTTCGTTACCTTCATTGACCGCCACTCAGACTATCTTCCTACAATCTGATTCATACGGTAAACTATCTTCTTCCACTAGAGTGAATTTTGTTTCATGTAATCACAATTGATTCCATAATGTTATTAAAAATAATTAAAATTAAAGAAGTAGTAGAATATTTACTATTAACTAGTATTTTAAATGATAAGTTCAAAGAATGGGAATTTTATATAGAAACATAATTAAAGAAAGAATATATTGCGTCATAAGTGAAATGGACATAGATAGATCCTACAAATAAGCAAAAATATAAGAATATGGAATTAAATATCCTATATATATATATATATATATACAATTAAGTTGTTTTGCCTGATATATTGATTTATATATTATATTATTCCCATATGTTTCATCATTGATTATTTAAATGAATTTTTTAAGTTAATCAAGGCCATCTTGTATATTTTGGACAGGTCTTTTTTCTTTCAGGTTATATATTGTTTTTTAGTTGTTATAATTTTTTAAAATAATTAATATCTAGTATTACATTTTTTTTTAAAACATTCCATAATAATTGTTTCTTGTTTTTATTTCAGGTGAGCGTTTTTGTGTGATGGGTTTATTACTGGTGGTGAGTTCATTGCCCTTAATTTTTTTTTTAAAGAAGTTCAAAAATAACTTATATTTTCTGAATTCTATTCATAATATTCGTAATTTAAAGTTTTTAAAAATATTGAGGTGTTGAGTTCTTAAGTCATTTCTTTCCTCTACTCAAAATAGATTAATTCTATCCAGTAAATAAATAAAAAAAAAAAAAGGCTTCAAGGTTTCTTGTTGTGCTGGTCTAACCCTCTTTATAGCAGTCGATATTTTTTTTTCTGAATAAACATTCAGCTTAAGTCAATACTATGTTTATTCATATTAATGTAGACAGGTGGCCAGAAGGAAATAAAAAATATTATTCATCTGATTATCTATTATAAATAAATTAAAAAAAGAAATAAATATAAAACTATAAATACATGCAGGCAGGTGCTTTGTGTTCCAGTTTGTAAGGCCATATATAATGAGCCTTATAAAGGTATCTCCTGGTATGGATGGGTCATGGTCTATCCTGTATAATAAAACACAAGTTTTCTAGTTAAGAAAATCGATTTAATTTTATTAATGTTTAATGTTTAATCTTGGATTTAATACCTGGAAGCTCTTAAAATTTCATATTTTTTTTTTTTAAGACTTATTATATTAAATAATATATATGAAGAGAAGATGGTTGGGGGTGCGTTTAGAAAATATCACCAATACGTTGTAAAACTTGTTTAATAGTGCTAACGTTCCAGCTAGAATTTCTAGCCTTTATCAGGGCTAAGAACAAAGAACAAGATAACAACCAATGAATAAAAAAAAAAAAAAAAAA
>NW_027109568.1:770131-776672 GCF_000696795.3 Halyomorpha halys
TAATACTCGAAAAAAAAAATTTATATATAAAGTTACGTTAGACAAATGAATTGAATAGAAAACGTGACAATGATAAAATGTGGTGAAAATAACTAATAACGTGGGTAAGGGAAAATAAGAAAGAACAGAGAAGGAGGAGGGGGGGGGAGGACTAGGAAAGAACTCATAGAGAATAAGACAAAGAACTCACCTACTAGGAGGAAATCGGAAATTTAAGTGAACTTAGCGGTCCGTGCGGTAAGACTGAGTTAAAAAATATGTTACAATGATGATGAAATTACCGAAAGGTAAAAAAAGAAATAGAAAATATTTAAAAACTTATTTAAAAGAGGAAATAAAAACATTACTTCCCATAATGCATTTTAATATCCATAATGTCGATTTTTAATTCTATTTCAGAATGTTGATTTGAAGCTTATCATATAATATGCCTGACCCTAGGTAGATATCACATGGATAATTATGTGTTTCAGCTTCCTAGAAACAATAACTTCTAATCGAAACCGTGCCTTATCTATTCTCGATTTTGTTTAAAATTTATTATATTTTTTTTATTACCATGTATTGACAATTTCATGGAATAGATAACAGTTAATTAAATTTTCGAAGTAATACAAAGCATAATTAAAAAAAAAAAAGTTAAAAATCATATCTTTATGTAGATCATTTAGGTTAGTATAGAGTTTGTAAACAATTTTATTTTATATATAAGAAGGAATAATACTTTATTTATCTGTTATTTTTCAGAAAATAACTATGGAGATAATTGTTAATTTATTTCCTCCGATTACGCAAATATCCAATTTTATATTCACTACAACTTTAATTATATTCATAATAGAATGGTGTTTCATCTAGTTTGCCTAATGTTAGTTATTGGTTAATTAAACAAATGAAAACTGTTATATATTATTTTAAAAAGTTAGTTTGGTCAAAATAAAATTCACTGGTCATTAATATAAAAAAAAACTTATACAAGTGACATAAATTAACTGTCAAGGTACAATTAAAAAACTCCACTTGAAAATATTTGGCTTATTAGAGCCTTCGTTAAGGAATAATAACTCATCTATTGTTATCTTCATTATTATCACCTTAGAAGAACAAATCGATTTGTTGAATCTCCTAGTTGAAATTTTTTTTTAATGAATCTCTTCAATTGGATACCTCTTGTCTTTAAAATACATGTAATTACTCCATACAAATACATACCTTCTTATATGTTTCAGGGTATGTGTTTGGATGGCTAGGGAAGCCTACTGTTCTAGTTGATGTAACATTTTATATTGTTGATATGAGATGTGCCGACTTTAGTTTTGAATTATGTACTTTTCATACTGTATTTTTTTTGTGTTCGGATTATGCATGAATTCACAAAACGTTGGCTGGTGCTTGGTTGTATTTTAAGCACTCATGAAGACTTTGTTTTTTAAGTCTTCCAATTGTATTATGACAACGTTTTTGTGTGTCAACTTATAACTCATTTTATTAAATTTAGTATGTTTTATTTCATGACTGGATTCGTAGAAACCTTATTTTGAAATATTCCAGGATCTAAAATTTCCATAATATATAAACTTAGTACTTTTTATGCCCGAGTATCTAGGATTTCCCATTTGTGTGAAATGTTTCGCTAGTAAAAACCAATATATATTCTCAAGTATAAATCGCTTTGAGTATTGATCCAATTGAGGTAAGAAGTGGCTATTGGAAGGCGAGAACCGTGTAACGCGACACCTGTGAAGGATTAAGGTAGAGGGAGAGCGGACGATGGGGATATTCTACGGTGCCGCACGTGTATGCTGGACACGTGGCCAAGAACGTGACAGCTCCTCCACTTCTCCCCTCATACTCTTCAAGAGATGGACACCTCAGAAGACACATCATGTCCGAACTGGGTGGAGGGACCTCTTAGTACACTCATTTAGGGCAACCCCATCGCTGTGTCAACATCGTTAGTCAGCTTACCTCTCTAGCCTTTGCCCGTATCTTACCTTTAGTATATTTACTATAGCCCGTTGTGGAATAACGGTATCACCTTCCCTCAAAAATGCCTACAATACTCATAAATTATTCTATGTTGTCTTAAACGGTGTTCAAGCGCACTAGTACCCCTATACTGCTCAGATGTATGTTCATGTTCTGTGATACCTAATATAATAAAATTAATAATTTAGCGGGTTTTCTTTAGTTCGTTAGTTTTATAAATGTGATATTTATCCAGTGATGGATTACTATGATTCTAACCTTAAAACTTAAGAGTTTTTTTCTTTTCGTCTATTGAGCTGTTTATAACTAACAATCTATTTATTACTAAACATCCCGATGTAGTGTATTAAATAATAATTCCATCACTTAAGCTCATTAAAAAATTTGGACTTATGCTAAATTCAAATCCTAATGTTTAATAGTTTATATATATATCTATATCTATATCACCTCCATTACTTAAAGCAATAAAGCTTAATAAATTATTTATAAAGAATAATAAGCCTAGTTTGGTTCGCCTCGTTATCATTTAAAAATTAATTTTGCCCATTAAAGAACTCCACAAGATACAAAATCACTATTAAAAAACGACTTGAAGATCACAACCATTTTTATGCAAATGGTTGTGATCTTCAAGTCGTTCGGTTGTGCGAATGTTACAGAGACAATAAATGATTTTTTAATTCTGATTCTGAAACTAGTATTTCCTGAAAATATTGAGACCAGACTCATATAATCTGCGTTGTATAAAAAAAATTAGTATTTCATAATCTAAGTGACAGGCCGTCAGGTTTGGATCTTAGCCCGTTACTATCTTTGCTAAATCAACATGAAGCTTGACACTGAACTTGGCCAATTTTTTTGTTATAAATATTGCGTAGCCTTATTTTAATTTTAAAACAAATCTAAACTATGCGTTCTAACTTTTTATACCGTGGTAACATAATAATACTTATTATAGTTGTAGAAGTCATAATTCAGTTCAGATAAATATTTTTGTGGTGCTATTTAGATTATTGTTACTGTTGAGTTAGTTTAGATGTTGTAGTTTTTCTGGACATCTACCTTTTGACATTTTTTATTTTTGTCTTACTGCTCTAGGTTGATAAAAACTTGTTTATCTTATAATTCATGATGTAAATGATAGAAATTCGATTTATAGGTTAAAAAAACAAAACATGGATAGCTGATGTTTATCTCTAAGTCGCTTTTGTTTGAAAAACATGAAAAGGGATTTATAATTGCATTAATATTCAAAAACCACAAAAAAAAGCAAGAGGGTTGGTATAAAGTTGATAAGGAATTCCTGTAATCACAACTCAATTCAAATTTTTAATCTCTTAACTCGGAGCAAATCCTTAAATATGGTGGAAAAAAAATTTGACTGAATGGAATTTTTTCTGAAATTCACCCCCAATTTTATGGCATTTTTCTATCTACGAAGGAATTTAGTATACCGAAGTTTGAAAGTGGGTTCGCTAGAGGTGCCCATCAGATATGATTATGAAAGGAATGTAAGATCATCCCCCTTCGATGACTTTGGATACTGTACATTAATTTTGGTGTAAATAAGACCAAATAGTAAAATGTGTATCGTATATGTTTGCATTGGTAAATAATGTTTGTTTTTTGTAAATTCCCTCGTGTTCTCTTTTCGAATCAAGTCCTACAATGCTACTCAGTTATTCTCACCATTATGAGAACTTCGTTCTGTTATGGAAAACTCTTTCAGAAGTTCTGGAATTCAAACTTGTGTTTCCATTGTTTGTTATTCGAAGTAAAAAAGCATTTTTCATGGTTAAAAATGAGAAAAATAATAGTTCAGAATGTGTGGAAGAGTTAAAACTCTCAAGAATTTCTGTGGCTTTCTTGGAAGCATTGGTTCGAACACCTACAATGTATACCTAAATGAAAGGGCGGAGGTATACTTGGCATTCAGAGGGGCTATAGCTAAGACCTGTAGGTTGCCCGGCATGCCAGTCACATAGGGTCGTAAACCACTCCGACTGAGGAACTTAGTGAGGTCGGCAGCTCACTGTTTGTCTTCCAACCTTTGGCAGGAGTCATGTTTGGATGGTTATAAATATATTTAAGGATCACTTTGCTTGTTAGCTCTCATTGTCAGCTATCAGCTGTTCACATCATGATCGGTTAGTGAACGGATATTCTTGGATCCAATAGAAGAAAAAAAAAGTTATATTTATAATTTCCATAATTCGTTGTTCTGCTTAGTGTGTGGATTTGTTGTTATTGTTTGATTGACGAATAGTGAGTGACCTTTGCTATGTAAGAAAGTACGTCGTAAAAATTCCTTGGAAATGTCGGTGAGTATTGTAATATATGACGTTTATTTTTATTTCCATTTTTGGTATATAAAATAAAATAAATTATTATATTCCATCACTGATCGGAAAGTCCTAATTCAATAATCTAAAAACTTAAGGAAAGATACTCTTCAAAGCGTTTATTAATATAAAGTAAAAATTGCTTTTGAAATAAAACCTTTTGGATGAATTCGTCCGTAAAATGATTAGTACAAAGTTCATTTCGTTAAATGCATTGTGATATTGATATTTGGTTCTCTTTAAATTAAAAAAAACAAAAACTTTTTAACGGAATCTACGAATTAAATAATATTTGTGTATGAAGGAAAATAGAGGACAAACTAAAATTATTAAATGTAATAATACACTATTGTGTGAGGGAATATAATTATTATTTCAGTAAATGTAAATTTATAAATAAGTATGCAATTATATTTATGAATTGTAATTTTAAAATAATAATTAATTGAAAAACATTTTGAAACATCGTATTTTTAAAAAAGAAAACAGTACTTTTTATTAACAAAGGGTTTGGAATGGCATCTTCGTTGAAATATTATGATCAATATATTATTGCTAACAATTTTTGTCTTCATATTTAGTGACATGAATTTATTTTGGATAGACATTGGGAAAAAAGAATATGAAATAGAAAATTGTAAAATGTTCTTCGCATTATCAAAACCAGTAAATTAATAGTTATGTCTCAAACTGTAATATTATAATAGTAGTATTAATTAAAACTTAATAAAAAAAAAAAAAAAATAAGAGATGAAAATTTGTTGCAACAATAAATGTTTAAATATGTTGGCATTAACAATAATAATAAAAAAGTAGTGAGAACTTTTGAAGGATGGCACTTATGAGTGTATATAGGTGATGTGTTACAAATTTCTGACCTACTTCTTCTAACCGTACTTCTTTTCAACCTGCTCTGGTCGTTTAAGGATTTGTAACGCAATAAGGTTTCTTACAAGTTCATTGTATCGGTAAAGTGGATATTGGCTATGTGTATATATTTAATATGTGTTCAGGATTATAGTGGAGTAAGAATCTTCAATCTTCAAGGAGAATATTGTTTAAACCTTTGCAAAACTGTAAACTGAATCAACTTTGTAAATAAATAAATTAAAATTACAAAAGCTCTCCTCATATTTTATTCCCTTTAAATTTTAGGGTGCTTATTAAAAATTACTCGAAACCAAAACTGACTCATGCCTCTCCCTCCCTTAAACAAAATTTAATTATGTTTTCACTCGCGTGGCATTTGTCGCTCTCTACAGGCAAGGTATTGAAATGAACTTTCGCAACTTGTGTACGTTGAAAGAAGAATGATTCTACTGTCGTTTGGCTGTCTTCATGAAAATCGATTTTCTGTAATTTCACAACTAGGATTCTCAACAGTCTTTAAGAAGTCTGTACCTATTCGTCAACTCTGGATACAGTTTAGGATTAGTCATATGATCAGTCAGAGGAAAACCCAGGTATCACTTTTTTTTTTTTTTTTTTTTCTAAAGATTGATTTATTGGTAGCAGTATGTTCAAAATCAAAATTTGTATTTTTCTAGAGTGTTAAAATGTGAAAAATGTATTCAATTAAAAGATAATGTGTTTTCCCCCCATTGAACTCCCTGAAAGATTGTACATTTTTATTCTGAATATATTTACACTAATAATTTAATTGAAAAATAAAAGTCACTTTTTCTTAACCTATCATTTTGTTATGTATATAGGGATATGTATGTTTAATGGGTCTCATTATTTTTGATTGAGCGGCTTGTAATTTTATTGTTTAAAAATGTATTTTATATTGTTATTAACTGCAAATATAATTGTAGAGTTTTCAATCAAAAGTTAATATATATCCAAATTTGAAAAGTAAAAGTTTGGTTTGATAAATCTAAATTGTGCACCAGAAACATATTCACTCAATTTCTAAATTTTAATTTTCTCGTGTCAAGTAGATGTTAAAAGTTAAATAAAAAATTAACTAATCCATGTAATAATTTTTAGATAATAACTTTTCAAATATATATAATTACTAGTAATCGTCTGAGGCCTTTGTAAAGAAGTTGACCTCGAAACCTTACTTTACTTAAACTGTAATTTGAAAAACCTACCTATGAATAATTTCATCACAAATAACTGCCATATTTAATTAACTACTTATCACTGCTTTATATATTTTGGTTTATTTCCATTTATAAAATTATAAAACTATATATATA
>NW_027109568.1:776722-794982 GCF_000696795.3 Halyomorpha halys
TATATATATATATAGCTGTTTTACTTCAGCAGTGGCATATCTGAAAAAAAATAAATTGGTTTTAGTTTGAATTTAACGTATTCCAAAAATAGTACAGTAGACTAGAGTTATTTTCTCAACTAGGGTGGTCCTTTAAATTATCCCAAAGCTAGTAGGGTTGTCACGAAGTATCCTCAGGCTGCGGTACAATCAATAGAACATGTCAAATACAAAATAAAAAAAATGTTTGTTTGAAGCTCAAAGTAAAGCCTTGATATTTATCTACATTAATAGAGGAATGTTTGTAATAAATGATATTACTTGAAGCATGTAAATAACACAATAATTACCCAATATTTTACGCAATATTGGTCAATATTGTTTAATCAAGCATAAAGGAGGAAGTAAATGACCTGAAAGCATAAATAAATGAAGTAATACGGTTTCCACGGATAAGAAATGGTTTTTAATTTTTACACTTTTCTTAATATTTTCCCACAACAAAATGTTAATTTAATGTTCTGTAACATAGCGACCCCGTTAATCTCCATACCTGTATATATATAATATAGGCCGTTTATATTACATGTTAATTGTTTCCATGAATTATATTTTTAATGTCACAGATTAAATTAAATACATGAGTGGATGAAAGTTCTGTAATAAAAAAATAATATAAAAATTGAATTTATTTTTTCTATTTCAGATTGAAAAAATCAATTTAAAACTTATAAATATTATTTTAAGTTAACTCATAAGAACGCTAAAAAAAAATGTGTAATGTGAAAATGAGTCCTTAAAAAAAACTTCCAAGCAAAAATATACTTTTTTCCTAAAAAGGCATTTAGTACTTTCATTCACCATGTTTAAACCTTTTTTTAAAATTTTGAACAGAATGGAACTGTTGTTTAATTTTTCATCAATGCATTGTTTGACTACGGCTGATTCTACATTACCAATATTTTTCAAAATGTATTACGTTAATTTACTTTTCTTAAAGGTTCTAAAAAAATATGTATCCGTGACTTGGTTCTAAGGGGCCAATAGACCATTTATTGATCTTAGGTAGAATTAAAGACTCAGTTGAAGATTTTTGGAAGAATATTTTATGTAGGCTCCTTCTTATATTACACATTTTTTATAGATAGATAGATATTATTATTTGAGAAGTTTAAAATTAATTTTTCCAGTCTAAACTAAATAATAAATAATAATAAATTCAATTTTTAAACGTTTTTTGATATGACACTTTTATCCACTTATGTATGTAATTTGATTTGTTTTGTGTGATTGTAAAAAATATAATTTATTTATAAAAAATAGCTTGTGATATAGAAGGCGTTTATGATGAAATAGGTTACATTTTAGAGATTTAAAAGTTAATTTAGGTTATATTTTAAAAGATTTACTAAATTGAAGACTTTTGTCTAATAAAAACAGACAATTTGAAAAAAATTTACATTAGCACTTTTTGAACCAAGCCGCAGTAAGGTATGACTTTCTTTTCTTACTAATTTAGAAATAATATTTCTTTCGTACCCTCCATTGAAAATAAGGAATACTTATGTACAATGATGTCAGTTGAAGTGTGCTGCCTTCTTCTACCCAGGGCTATTTTAAGGGCTTTGTCGAGTGTACACTGTGTGTGCAGAATCGATGGCGCCGTATGCGCATTAAAACTATGATGAGCGGGGAGGGTCCGCTTTGCTGCTTGTGATAGTATTAGGTTTAGACTGCAGAGCCCAAACCTCGTCCCATGGTAAGAACATTTACCAAGGGAACATCTCCTTGCCATCTCCCAGGTGGTGGTGGAGAGGCGATTTCCCGGAACAGCAGGTTGGTGCAGGCCTTCAGCCCATCAAAAAATTTTATGTGTCTTAGAAATAGAAATAATACTAATAATTATGTAATTATAAGTAAAAACTTTATTAAACTAGCGAGAACTGATCTTAAATCCTGTACTTAAACAAATACTCATATCCTAATATGAAGATATTATTTTTTGCTATGCACATGATTTTTACAAGTTCAAAATATACTAATGTAAGCGTGTAGCTGTCGTCGCCAAACTTTGATAAAACTTTCTAGCCAGGTGTTTTACGCCACCTGTCAATTGCTTCGGATGTAACGGGGTTACTGCAATACTATTGACCAATAGTGAAAAGGCTAAAGCGATTGAAAAGTGAAATTGCACAGTGAAGAAGGTTAACCCGAACAGAGCGTACAAAACACTGAAGCTGGCAGTAATAGGTTTCCTTGCGGGATCACTCTAATGTCTTATTACGGCCTATCTTCTGTTATGAGACGACTTTACTAAATTAGTCATTCACAACCTCATAAGTATTATAGCTTATTTTTATTTGTAATAATAATTATTATTACGGATATTTTTTATTGACAAAATTTAAATTTCCTTTATTCCTTTGTTATTGCATCAATGTTTTAATGAATTCCTTTAGGATGTCTGGTTTTAATCTAGCAACAATAAAATATTTATTTATTATTTATCACTATATAAATATATATACCTAATTTTATCTTACTTTTTTCATATAGTTAGATATGATTATTTGATAATTAATTTCGACTCTTTATGTTCGATATAGACCCTTAGTACAAATTCAGATATTGACTAAACTATTATAAAATAATATGTATCGCTATATAAGTGTATATGCCTAATTTTATCTTACTTTTGTCATATTGTTATATATGATTATTTGATAATTAATTTTTCCTCTTTATATTCGATACAGACCCCTAGTACAAAATCAGATATAGACTAAACTATTATAAAATAATAATTATTATCATTTTTTGAAACAAAAGGTAGTTTGAAATTGAATCAACATATATTAGATATGTAATTTTACCTTCATAATTCTAATAGAAAGCAGGATCGAGTGATTTGAACGGAAAGTCTTCCGTACAATTACAGGAGCGATCTGGGATCAGAGCCTCAACACATGGAGGAGAACTAATAGTGAACTGCTTGTAAAGACTGGTCAGTCAGTATCTCATGATATGAAGGCAAGAAGTTTAAAATGGGCGGGACATGTGGCTCGAAGCGACCCATCGGGACGCCTCTATACAACAATGAATACCAGTATAGTAGACAAGAGACCACTTGGGAGGCCAAAAAGATGGATAGACAGAATCAGCAAAGATGCGAAATAGGAACAAACTGGAAAGCAGTAGCCCAAAATAGGCAGGCAGACATGGAGAAGGCTGGTTGAAGCGGATATTTCAAATATCTACAAGGTCTTGTACAGGCAATGAAAAAAAAAAAAGTAATAGAATTACAAATACTAACTTGTTTTTTAGGTTTCTTACATGTATGTGTTTGGAAAGTAAGAAGCATTGACAAAAGTTTTCGTTCCTGTTTGTAGAACCTCTTTTTCTAAAATAGACAATCATGAAAATTACAAAAAAAATTCAATTTAATATTATATTGATTTTATATGAATATTGATGTTACCGATTTTAAAAGACTTGTTATTTTCAAACATACACTCTCACATAAATCGAAAAATCTCGTAAGTACTTCAGGTTTAAATTGCTCAATTATTGTTTGTTATTGCTCAGTTTTGATACATATATAATTTTTAGTATTTTTTATTAGGCTTAGTAATCATAATTATAGGAACATCAGTTCGCTACATTGTTTAATGTTTGAAAAAAAAAAAGTTATGCAACAAGATTGTTTTTTTATATTCGCTATATTCTCCGAATATTGATATGAATAGACTATTTCGTAGTGGAAGTTTGAAATGATATATAGACAGTTCTGATGAACGTAAACTTGGAAGGAGCAGTGGTTTGAAGTTTGATGAAGATGTTCTAATAGCTTAGCACAAGTTAGAGTGTATGTCGGCAGATCTAAAAGATGGTGCTGTAAATGAAGTTTGACACTACGATGGAGAGGGGAAGGCCTCGTTTAACAGAATTATCTTATGTTAATTGCTCATTAAAATGAATTAATTAAATAATTTAAAAATAAAGTGTTAAAATTTGAATGCAAATATTAAAAATTGTCTTGTCCAGAATTGTTTCTGTTCTATATTTAATCCCAATATTGATAATTATATCATCTGACTCTACAACGAATTTTATTTTTGAAATATTGTTACCACTTCATACTAATAATTTATTCGACCATATTTGACAACCAACCGTTATATTATACGCTTTAGTTTTCGATTTCTTTTGAGTTTTGAAAACTGGGCTCCCGATCATGATCGTCTTTACCTTTCTCACTGAGTGATGTTTTCCATATTTCTTTTATCCTAAACATATAAGTCTTAAACTGAAGCAAGTAAGAAAAAAAAATGTGTCTGAAACTGATAAAATCCTAAGAAAATTGGCAGTGTCATATTTTCATGTTACTATTATTTGTTATGTTTTTAGATTTTTTAAAAATATTATTACGATATTATAATCATGGTTAAGTTTTTCAAACAATGAGATGAAGAACTCTGCGACGAAGTTCAACGGAACCTGTGCCTCTTTCCCCCGTATGATCACTCATGCAAGGCACCTGGTTTTGTTCTCGTGGGAACTTCCTCTGTCCATTTCGGCTTTGTGTTTTGACTATATTCATTCTTCAACTAATTATTATTATTTTATGTAAGACATAAAATCAAAATGTTATATTATATTACTAGAGAAATTTATTTATCGATGATAATTGTATCTGAAACCAACTTTTTCACGTGCATTACATAAGAAATGGTATCGTTTTAGTATGTAATTGGATCAAAACTTAATAACTAAAAGCTATGAATATATTTTATTTTTTTTAAAAATGATTTAGCGAAATAGGGCCTTTAATAATTTACACTGTAACCTGTATTGTTTTGCGTTTAATTATTGTGGAAATTATTCTTTTTATAAATAAAAGCTAATATGATTATAACATACTGCTTTGTTGTTCATTTTTTAATGATTGTGCACAATTCATTTGAATTCTCAGTAGAAATAAATGTTACTTAAATTAACAATAAGATAAAAGCCTGATGATATTAGCTCGAAATTTCTTTATATATTCTTTTTTCCATATTATTTAATAAATAAAATAGAGCTTATTTAGTTTTTACATTAATAAGTGTTTCTTTTTTAATATAAATTGTATGGATTATATTAATTTATATATTCAAGATGAGTAAGTAAAATAAAATAAATCGTAACAAAAACTTGAAAATGGATTTTAGAATTTAGAAGAGAAAAATGTTGGAAAATGGCTAATATAAACGGCCGAAACGTTACAGAAATATTGAATATATATATATTCTTGGTGCTTTTGATTTTTATTTAATAATAATAATAATAATAATAAAAGTGAATCCCTCTAAAAAAATATATACAACCTTACTAAATTTGTTTATAATAAATATTATATTTAAGTTACGCTTCGCCTGTCGAACAGATCCGCTACCTTAGACTATATTTTGGCAATCGATTAATCTGGAATCCTCACACAAAACTGAAAAGACAGGAAGCTGCACGTCGATTTAGACTATTACAGCACTTACTAGACAAACGGTCTAAACTTCCAACACATTACAAAAGACTGATCTACATGACTGTAATAAGGCCAATCTGAACATATGCTTTGGGGCTTCACTATACTTTTGAATTCCTCGCGTATTCAATCCTTACAATCCAAAATCCTTCGTAAAATCCTCAATGCTCCTTACTTTGTCACAAACAAAATCATACATAAAGACCCTACGTGACCGATCTAGCCCGAACCAGTTATCACTCCTTCCATTATAAACTCCCTAACCACACAAACCTCCTAGTCTCTAACCTTGCATCCTCTTCCATATCTGACAATCATCCGAGGCGCCTGAAAAGAAGATGGGTACGAGACCAGCTAATGTAAAATGTCATGCTGCCAATGGGTAGTTGCTGTACACGCCTGTAATCATACATTTTAACTAAGATCATATTTACTAAATGTATTATGTAATATACAGTTGTAAATATTAATAAAGATATTAAAAAAAAAAGTTATGCTTCGTTAAACATATATATAAAATAATATAATAAAAAATTAAATCAATTAAAATTCTTCTATTTCATTAATTTTCACAAAATTATGTATATATTATATTGTAAAATATAAATTGATAAACGTTTGAATAATTTTTTGATTAATTTAATTTTGATTTTTTTGATTTGTGTTTTATCAGATCTATTTACCAAAATTTTGATTTTTTAATTAATTTACAATCCCTACAATGATTTGTTCTGAGTGGTACAAAGTGGGTCGTAGCTCGTAGCTCAAATGTATTTAGTAGAAATAATTACAAGATCGAATGACGTAGACTGAAGGAATCAATGAAGCCTTTAAGAAGGCTTCCTGTTATTATCTCGGGTTCAATCAGGAATCTCTAATCGTCTTGTAAATACTTTGTGAGGTAGAAGCGTGGGGGTACTAGAGACGTCATTCTTAACTTTAAATGGAGGTGGGATTCACAAAGTATATAAATGTCATTTCTATTTTTAGTACTTTTTTTTTTAACATTATTAATTTTAACGATATAATACAATTTGTTGCACTCAAGGACGATGAGTATTTAAGCTGTAAATATTATTGTATATATCATACTATATATATAAATTAAATAAATATAGAAGCAAACGAATTATAATAATAAAAATAAAATATACTGATCATAAGTAAACAGTAAAGATGAATAAATAAAAAAAAAAAAAAAAAAGTAAACTGAGATAAAGTATTAAAATTAACAAAGTAAAATAAATTATCTTGAACACATTAATAATTGTTCACTTTTAAGTAATTTGTTTAATTTTTGATTCCGTAAAAACTTAATAAAACAAGGAAATATATCTATGGTTTACTTCCCAGTAGTGCTTAGTACATTTCCTCTGACTTAGTAAAAAATACAAGTTGTGGTAGTAGTGGAGGTTCAAACTGAACTTACCAAAATTACCAGCCAGTATCAAATAAATATATATATTTTCACTGATAATTAAAACCAGGCCTAAAATAATTTTATAAAAAATATGTTTCATACGTTACTACAACATTTAGCATTATCTTAATTTATGTATATCAATTAAAAGATTTCTCAATGTTGATCTTATCAATGAAATAATTTGGTCTTAACTACTTCATGTTATTGAGGAAAAAAAAGAATATTTTCCGTATACCGTAAATGCTCAATTTGGCCTTATAAGTTTTAGTTCATTTTATTTTATAATTATTACTATATGATCATGGATGTAATGCATATAATATATCTGGTATAAAATGTATGCGGACCGGTTTCCTTAAGTGTTCTCCATTTTCCTTATCCTTCCTTGCGTTCTTATTCCAGTTCTGGTCGGTCATCTTGTAGACCAATTTAGTGAAATAGTTTGCATGTCACTCGAATTCACTAACGGTTAACCAATTGTTGGTGTAAGGCTATGAGAACTACACCTAATCAATCTATTATTCTTTAGATTAGTATAATTTGAAATCTGCTTATACATCATTTCCTGTAAGATTTGTGTAATTTTATTTAAAAATACAAGCAATTAATATTTTGCAGTATCAGGCGTAGTAATTAGCTTCAGTATTTATTATCTTGTAATATTCCATGGATAACTCTCCAAACTTTTCATGTTATTTATTAATTTATTTTTTTTAATTACGTTTCGTACTTCTGTTCTTTGTTTAGTCCACCATCTGCAATATATTGCGTATTAAAAAGAAGTTAAACATTGTGAACCTAACCAACATGAACTACTTAAAGAATCATGTTATTGCATAAATCATTGTTTATGAGTAATATGCCTCATTATGTATGAATTTTAGAGCGGGGTAGCCCTGAAAGTAAGGCACTGCGCTACTAATTTAGAGGACCCTTGGGTAAGAAACCGGCAATATTTATTTATTTTCATAGTATAGCCGCCAGACAATCTTGAGAGTATTATGGGTACTATGTTAATATTATTGAAAATCCAAAATTTAAATTTAGAAAATTCATCAATTAAATTTTGATGGTAGCTCCATATTTTCAGTCCGTTATAATTACGAAAATTCAGTTGATTAAAGTAAGTGTTATAGTAGAAATATTAATAAAAAAAAAATGCAATTATTCTCTTAATTTGTTTTTTATTTTTCTCAATATAATGAATAGCCATTATTTAAGAAAATATACTAAAATTAAGTTTATCCTAATTTTATTCAAAATGCGCAGTATTATGCTGTTTTGTTTTTAAGAAATTTTCTATTTAGTATTAATTGATCTTTTTTGTTATTGTTTTTAAACAATTTCCTTTAAGTTTTGAATGAGTCTGTTAGTTAATTTTTTTTAACAGACTTTTTCTTTGGAATCAATTCCTTATTTACTGTTTGTCTGTGTTTGGGATTGATTTACTGCGCAGTAGTTCAATTTTCATTTATAATCAGTTTTTAATCTTTTGATCTTCTACGCTCATTAATTAATTACATCTTCAAAGCACATTGTTTGTTATTCGATTACAGTGAGTAATGTCTTGGATACCATTCGTTTACCAAGAATAAACAAGATTTTTGCATAGATTGAAATTCCTATTTTTTTCAGAAACCAATCTGACATATTTTACGATGTTGGAGTCCTGTAAACAAAAACAGACCTTCAGAGCACATGGCCAGTAGCAACCGCCCACAGCTTCTATAACTCGGGAAAACCCGGCGATTGCACTGTTATTCACTGTTTATTTTCCTGAACGTCCTCCTTGTCCTTATATATTTCCACTAGAGCTTAAGGGTTTTTGCTGAGTGTTCTAATGATAGATAGCATGATTGTGAAATAATAAAAGTATTTTTAAAACATCTTAGTATTAAAAAAAATGTGTATTGCATTTTTTGTGGTATGAGCGTGAATTTTAAGTTGTAATTGTTTTCTATGTTTTATTTCCCTCCTCTGTATTCCTTATTTTAAATTTATTTTACTGTGTAATATCACACCCTGGCGTGTATTTATGGTCAATGGTGATGGGAATCAGGAAGCACGGTCACATCATATTAACAATCATTAAATAAATTATAACAAAATAAGAAATAGAAAAAAATAAATAAACTTATGATTCATAAGTTAATAAATAAAATGTATAATAAAAAATAAGTGACGTAGCGTTTTTTATGAAAACCGACGATGTATTATTATCATTTTTTCCTTTTATAATAATAATATATAGTAAAGCATAAAAAAATCATAAATGATTTGGATAAAAACATAATAATTGGAGAGAAGTAGAAAGATATGTTGAAAATGGGCGAACATTGCTCAACGAAGCATTAGAAAAATCAATAAGTGAAGTTGAAGTGTCTTGTGTTAAATTTCTTACTCAATTTTCGGTTCCTTTAAATCGGGGTGGATAATCTCAGACTTTAATATTTTTGTTTATTACTTATACCCATTTTTAGCATTTAGTTTCGTTTATTTTATTTACGTTTTTTTAATTTTCATTTAAACATTAATTTTCTCTTTGGTTTTTCTTTAGTTTGCTTCTGGAACCTGCAATTTTTAGGGTAAATAAACGTTCTTAAGAAGTCTATATTTTCTTTTTGTTTTCTATCAATTTTTTTTATTGAACTATCATATTTTAAATCATTATATTTCTATTGTCTTGAAGAAAAAAATTATATTATGAAATTTCGCTACTACTGATGTATTAATTTTTTTTTCTGAAATATTATTTTACACTTAATCTTGATTACTTAGGAGGTTAGAAAGAGCAATTATTATTTAGAAGTAAGGAAAGACTGCAATGAAATTTTTAAAACTACTTTTTCTGTATTTTGTTTAGCTATAATATTATAAATAAGTTATATCTTCAATTAGAAAATTAGTATGTGATGATTGGTACTTATGTATTTTGATTATATTCGTTTTCAGCTTAAGAAGTTCATATTTTTTATTTATTGTGTGGTTGAAAGTTTTCTTTATTTTTCCATGGAATTTGCTTGTTAGCCTTACACGTTTTGGAATAACATCTTTGAGAATTTACTCACGGAAATGTTGTATCTCATCAATTCTTATGTTTTTGAAAGCATATTTCGTTAAGATCAGAATAGAATTGAAAACAATTTTTTTGTTAAATTCCGTTGTTTTTTCTATCGGTCTTTAGCATAATTCAGAAATTCCCTTGCTACGTGGAAGGGTTGGTTGAAATCCGCTCATCTATTTTAGGAAATAGCTGAACTGTTTTCGCAGGAGAGGCCGCCGGTTGGCATGTTCGCTATTTCTGAAGAGGCGATACCCTTCAGAGGAGGTTGTTTTGGTCAATTTCCTTCTACTTATATGCTTTATTTATTTATTTCGTCTTTTATGAGTGCTTGGAAAATAAACAAACGTTTGGATAATTGGGCATTCAAACTGACTTTATTTATGACGTTATTTTCATGTCATATTTATCTTTTTAACTGAACTAGTTGTTTGGCTTTGTGAATTATAGGTATTTTACAATATGTAAATCAAATCATAAAATATGTTTTAATAATCTTTGGTGTTTTAATTAGAAAAAAAAGCTTTTAAAGAAATATGGAAATATTCCATTGGCGGGGTCACCAGTGTTTTTTATGACTATATCCAGCGGAGTTAAATTTGATCTTTATATGTTTTGGAATTTTGTTTTGTTTTGATTTGTAAATGGACTATATACTGTCTATTGCTTTGTTTGTTTCACTTCTCGCTGTGATATTTAAAAATACAAAAATTGAATAAAATATTTTTCACTTATTAACCTAGTTTCCACAACGGTGATTTAGCTCTTTCTGAATTCTCAGTTGAAATCATAGATGCTGAATAAACAAGGAAAACATTTTAAAGCTCTTAGAAACATTGTTTAATTTATGACAATATTTTTTTATTGGATTAAAAAAATATGTTAGCATTCAGACTGTTTTTTATGTGAAAAGTAGCTCTATAATTTTGAAGAAATATAAGAACATAAGACAATGATAAAAAATTGGAATTATAAAAAAAAAGTTAAACAAAATTAAAATTATTAATTTTTAACTATTTCAAAAGAATTTTTTGATACTTATTTTGCTGAATCATTAGATTACAATTCATATCTTTGATAAATCAAATATAAACGTAAGAACATGTATAGAATTTTTCCAAAAATACTTCATTACAATTTTTTTTTTTAAATCAGTGCTACTTAGTTAAATTTGAAAATTTATTGAAGTACAGATAACTGATTAGTTTTAGCTGATAATTGGTTGTCTCATTATTCATTACTGTTTATTTATATTATTGTATATATGGATGACGAATAAGAAAATGGTGTGGAGTGCGATCATGATAAACAATTAGTAAATAGATCCAACTATTTATTAATAGCCTAAGTTTCGACCCACACTGCAGGTTTTCATCAAGGCTGTTGTGATTAGTAAACTATAGAAATTGATTCAACCTTAACGCCTCCACCAATCACGTAATAAACAAATCGTTATAATTAATAGCTAAATCTTTTTCCTGACCGCAACTCGTCAGGAATTTCGAGTATATGTCACTCTTTATTGATAGTTTCATTTAAATGCATTTACTAGTCCTGAACCTAATATAACCTATTTTAGATTTAGTCGATTTCGTTTTCTAGCTCAACCTTTTTTTATTGGTCTAAATCTTCTCGTGATGTATCTCATTAAGTAAGATTAATGTCAGCGAAGAGATGGACTTGATAGCCAAGGAAAGGAATCAATAAGGCTTCTAGTGTTGTTTACCCCCGACCTATGTTCAGTTCCCTCCTTGAATTAATCACATTTCATCTTGAATAATTCTTCTTCTAATCCTTTTTTTATTATTCAATTGCTTTCACTTAAGGGCCTTGTATACGTATTAGCGCCCGCCATTTCCTTGCTAATGCACATTTTATGGCAGAGCCTACTCCCGTTCTCCGTTATTGGCACTTGAGCGAAGTCCTTAAACCAGATTTATGCTACGATTTGTTGTCGTTTTTCCGTCATGAAATTTTCGCCACTTTTATTGTAAAGTATGTCCGGAGTCTTAATGTTGGATTCATTTTTATTGTTTTGTTTGCCTGTCGGATTACACTTTTAGTCTCTTTTGCTTAGTATCCAAATCCAATTTTTTTTTTTTTAAATACAAGTTTTTATTTCGTAAATATAATATGTATTGTAAATACTACGTTGCTTCGGAATACACACTTATTCAATACATGTTTCTTTGCTACTTATTACATGTCAACTATATTTTTTTGGTAAGAAGAATGTAACTTTTTTATTTTGGTAAAAAAAAAAGAAAAAAAAACTCATAACAGTTTTGGAATAAAATAAAATACAGATCGATAATTGCTGATTTTTCCTGCAATATATGTTTAGTTTCCTTATATTTATGTGTATGGGTTGTTATTGTATAATTCCCTGTTTCGTTTATTAACAGGTTTAAAGGAGTTAGTGGAAGATTGAATGATATTATGAGTCTATTTGTGTATGTATTCATCTGCAGTATTTATATTTAGGTGTTAATGCATGTTATGTATTCGAATCTAAAGTACATACTTTACGTATACATATACGGATTTATATATCTCCAGGAAGGGGCATTTTTTCATATTTTTATGTATGTAATGGATTTCACCAATTAAGCTATAAATATTGGGAATAGTTAGCGAAATTTAATGGCAATCCATATAATAATTGTTTTATTTCTAAGGACATAAATATGTTAGAAAGAAGTCTAATTATTTAAATGTGGAAGATGTTAATAATAATGAATTTAATTTGAACAAATATTTTAAATGCGATTTTAATGAATTGATAATTTTTTTTTTCTTACCCTCCTGTAATGATTTTAGTGGGTATTTGGTACGTACATATAGGAGGTATGCTATATGTATAGCTGGGTGTTAAGGATACCTTGGATTGCCTTTTGGCATTATAAGGTTAGGTGATTGAATGAATTGACAAAATAAAAAACATTGTCTATAAAGATATAAACTTTGTATATATAACAGAAGGTTAGAGAAGGGATTTCCGAAACGTTAAATGACATTACAAATGCATTGTTTTGAATAAAGATACTGTTAATCCGTATTAACAGGTCCGTACCTTAGTGTCAATAATTTTTCAGTATTAATTAAAATTTTCTTCCTGTAAAACTGATGGATAAAGAAGTAATTTTATTATTAATGAAGAAAATTAAGAAATAAATAGAATCCACGACTGAGTTATTCTTCTATTCATTATTTCTCTCGATTAGTAAATAAGCATGAAAAAGCCAAATCATCTTATCCTAAGATAATCATTTTTTTTATATACAGAAGTATATTGATTATGCTAGAAGAACTGATTTTATGATTTTTGCCGAGGAAATGTCTTCTACAAAATCCTGAAGTTGGGCGGATAGTGCCTGGACAGGGCAGGGCCATGAAATATTGATAGATTTAACTAATTTTATCAACTAATATAAACAATTTTTCTTGACTGCCTAAAGAAAAAATACAATTTTCTACTACTAATTACAAATTTTCTTCATTCTAAAATCATTAATTGTACGCTACCAATCATTTGGCTCAGCAGTCAGTTTACGCATAGTAGGAGTGATGATAACTTACTATGATGGGTTCATCCTGTTACAACGTCTGTTACAATACCAACAACAAAACGTTGACGGCACAGATTTATGATCTTACATGTTTACATGAGAATGCTTTTGTGTTATTCCTGACGAGTGTTGTATTTTATTCGTAAACAAATATTCTGACTGATAGCGCATGCTAGGTTCGGATTTGAAATTGAAATGAAAACGCTATTTTGAAATTTAAATCGAGTTTGATGGTAATTTATCTTTGAATTTGTCAGGACAGTGAGTGATCTGGACCATAAGGACTTTTGATTTTGTATCCTGAAGTTAAATTTCAATGACAGATTGTAAATAGTTTGGCATAAGCGTGTAGTTCTTATTGTATTGTAGTGTAGTGTGAGTATCAGATTAGTGTATTAATATTAACCGAAGAAAATTTTTGTAAGTGTATTTTCCTCTACTATGTAACACACGGGCCCGGGTTTGAGTCTGGCCATGCGAGATAATTTTATCAACAGCGGATTGATTCAGAAGTCGAAAGATCTTCCAGTGACATATCAAGCATTTATAATGTGGGTGCATGATTATTCACTGATTTGGGAAAAAAGCTTTGTAGTTAAGCTAACAGATTATTACGTCTAGAATCAAACTTAGCAAGTACCGGAACCCTTTATATGCTGTAGTGGTATAGGCTATGTTACTTATATAATTTTTTGTAGTCACTTAGCATTCCTTTTTTTTTTTTTTTTATTTTAAATACTTTTTATTTATTGATAAATATTACAATCTGCCACACAGTTGTGGGCAATAGGTAATAGTGATGAATGATCTCATACATACTAAACTAAAATAAATAAATGAATAAAAAAACTCTTAAAATATAAACAAACAGAAGAATAAACAAAATGAACATAATCAAACTGTGTGTGTGTATGAAAAATAAATTAATAAAATAACATAATGATAAAATAATATAGTCTCTAGTCACATTTACACTCTAATATACAATATTTACACAATCGACCTGAGAATCCCTGAGCCCACTCTATCCCCCACGTGTGAGGGGTAAAGGAGAGCTCAAAAACCCCAGCGCATCCCTCTCGCCGCATCACTAGTAGTGAGTCAGTGGAGGCTGAGCAAGTTAGCATTCCTATTTTTCATTTTGATGTAGAATGGTCCTATGAATTTTCATTTAATTCGGATTGGCAGTTACAGAAAAATATCTGGATATCTGGGACAAATTTAGTTTTTGTGAAATCTCTCTATATTTCTGATCTTTTAAATTCCTTAAGAGCGCTAAGTACCGTATTCAAAGTGCTTGAATATAAAACTTGGTATGTGATATTTGTTGTGAATTAAAGTCCATTTTCATTTGCTTACCATGTTTTATGTCCGATTTCTTATAGATTTATTGGATTTAGTATACTAAACATTTGTTGAATAAAAGTTTATGATTTACACAAAAAGAAAGTTGACACATTTCAGTATTGGAATATCTTGGCAGGGAGACAGCGTTCCTTACTACAGCTCTGTTCTAATTTATTTTTACTCCTAGTTAAGGAGGACCTTAAAGCTACGGAATGGCATTTAGAGGAAGACTTATATTAAAAAAAAATTAATTGACGGATCCTATCCTATTTTTAACCCTTGGAAGTTAAGTAATTAAAGAAAATCGCGCTATGCATATTATACTAAACTTTGTATTATACAACGCAAACAACAATCTGCTGAACCATGAATTACTAATCCTATTCCAAACATTTCCTAGAATTAGAGATTAGTTAATAGTAAAATCACGTATCGTACTCAGTTTTGTCTTGATGAATCATGCTAATTACTAGGAAGTTGTCTTGCATGGTTTTCATACGTCATTATTTGTTTTTGCCAAAGAGACAAATAGATGGTGGCCAGAATCGAAATGCAGATGATTCAGTGTTGCTTAATAGATGAATCAAAGATTTCGATTGGTATTTCTGATGACATCGTGGCTGTTCTGCATTTAAAGTCAACGGGCTGATACAGGCGAACGTTCATTAAAAAAAAATTTCAAAATCACCAAATAAAAACGGACTTGAAAATTTGATAATTTAATTTTCAAATCCAACTTATTATTAGACCATTGAAGCAGAATCTCAAGATAATGTTATGAATGCCCTCACGTGGGTCGTTTAGAGCCGACATAAAATCCCAGTTTATTTAAATTGGTCTGAATGATGCTTCGGATCTTCTATGGTCGACTTCAAATGGAATTCGAAACCCTCTGTGGTGCGTTTAATTTGAAGGTCGTTTTGTGCCATCAAACGTGATCTATATTCTATATTTTAGCCCAGGTCCTAACAGCTCTTGTTTTGTTACACTAGAAGGCTTGTATTAATTTTTAAAAAATGTCTATTGTTTTTATAGATTAATAATTATATTATATTAATAATTCGTTTGAATTAACTAAATGGATATTCTTTCCAAATTTAACCCTCCCTATAGTGGGTATATTAGTAGTATTGTTACATATCGTTGCCAATACTAAACACTGTGTTTTGTGTGCTTGTACAAGACATAAAATATAAAATTATTTAATTAATATATTTATAAAAAATAATAATTCAATTTATTAAAAAATATTCCATTTTCTTTTCTACTTACGTAGTGCTGTTAGCCATTATATTAAAAACAGTTATATGATCTCTAAAGTGTTTAAGGTTCTATATGTAAATAATTCTACAACATTCAAAATAATAAGGCTATAAATATTATAATTTTATTTACGCCCAGTTGGGCGAACAGGTTTTGGCGTCAAAAGCGGTTTTTTTTTTTCGGTTAAAAGATTTTATTGAATTTTTACGTTTTACAGTAATGATTAGAAAAATATCTTTAACTACAAAGTAATACTTAATATTTCAGCCTGCGAAACCGAAATGTATTGTTGTTTATGTGTAAGTGATTACATAAAATTACGTTTTAGCGTAATACCTTTTGAATAAGCTAGCTAAAATACCTTTTGAAAATTACTTAAAAAACAAAACAAAACGTAATATTTTAACCAGTAAAACTTTTTTTTTTCGATAGTATAATGTTGTTTGTTTATCAATGATTACATAGAATTACGTTTCAACATAATAATGGTATGTTTAAATATTAAGGTACGTTGTATGCGTCTAGGACCAGCTAGTCTAAATCTAAATCAAAAACATCTTTATATTAATTACTAAATCGTAAATTAAAAAAAAAAATTAATTCTTATAGTGACATTTTAACACTATAAGTATTTCTCATAGGTAATTTGCAAATAGCATTAAGATAAAACATATATAACGCATTTAGTTTTGAAAACAACAGTGTTTTGTTATCTTTAGATTTCGTTTTGTTTTACTGTGCCACGTCTCAAAGCTTCGTCGCAATAGTGGGTGGGTGTCGGGCTAGTGACTGTTTACTGCATTCCTGAAAATGTTTTTATAATAATCAAATAATAAATTCAGTGTTTATAAACGTAAGCAGTTAATTGAACATAATCATTTATTTTTTCCCTAATTCATTGAAATGAAATATAAACTCTATTTTAAGGCTTATATGTTTTTCTTTAGTTTAAATTCTACAGTACAATTACAATATGTTTATAGATCCTTGTACAGTATCGTAACAATATATTGTACCAAATTCTGAACTTTTTATGATATGTATTTGCAGGAGTAAGAAAATTCTAAAATTTATGCTTCAGCTCCCTTAGAGTATAAATAAAGAGAAAGGCACTATTTTACACTATATATATATTTTTTTATATAGAGCAATGTTTATGTGTACGTTGAGAGACTTTGCACTATTTTCTAAAATTCTATCACTGGATAGAAGAACTTATAAAACTACGTGAGACTAATATTTAAATAAAACAAATATTATTATTTTAAAATTCTATGAAAAAGACCCATGTTACTTTTTTCAAAATTAATATAAATATAATGAAATAAAAGTTAAATAAAAAAGAAAAAAAAAGTTTATATAAATCTAGATCGAAATAAATATAAATATTGTATATTTATTTATAATTGATTGAAAATAACTATTTATCGGAAGTATATTGAAATTAAAAACATACATGAAATTATAAATATACATTAAACAAAGCATGGAGAAACATGCGATCACAGATGACAGGTTTACTTGAGCCAAGTATCACCATTATGGTACTAAGTTAATATATTTTCGGAAGTTTTAATTCGTATACTACAGAAAATATTATTAATTAAAACTGCTTCATGCTTTCTTATCACTGATAGAACAGGGAAAAGGAAAAACTTTATGAAAATTTTGGAAGAACTCACCTTTATAACTCAAAATGAAACAATTTAGCTGTAAAAGTTTGAAACATTTTGTTTAACAGAAAAGAAAAATCGGAAAGAAAGAAACAAACCATTTTGTGCCTTTCACTACTTTTTAAGACTTATAACGTCAGTGTAGCAGTGTTAATATCCCATAAAAGCTACCCAGTTCTATGATAATAGAACTAGTTTTTTTAAAAGAAATTTTAGATTTTTTAGTTACCTCTTTGCTTATTCTTGAAATGTTTGATTTATCATTGGGGAACTATGCTATTGAATCATCCCTTAGTATCCAAGTCACATATCTTCCAAGCCGCTCCGATCACCTTGGCTCCTGACTTCCTTTGTCAGCTATTGGACACTGCCTTCCTGATCTGTAAAATATTTTTGATAGAAAATAACATGAATATATATATAT
>NW_027109568.1:795032-803079 GCF_000696795.3 Halyomorpha halys
ATATATTTTTTAATTACTCGTTATAAAACTTTTATTATTAAGAAAAATGACGTAGTTTAGCAGTTTTTTAAAATTTTAATTAAAACTGTTGAAATCTATTTCAATATGACTTATTATTCGTATATCGAACTTAAGGTTTTGCTAATAGCCGACTGACTATGCTTGAATACCATATAAATTATTAATAATGGTTGAGAAACGTTTATTTATACAGTCCAGATACAATAGCAAAGCATACCTCACACTGGATCAATAGAGAAATGCTAAGGATGAAGCTATTGTAAATATAGTAGTATGTAAATATAGTTGTAAGTATAATAATTATATAAGTATCATGATTATAAAATATCATTGTATTAATATTGTAATCACATTTATAATCAGTTAAATGGTTTACATTGACGAATTGAAGTCCTATCAATGGTTAAATTCTCCACAAGAATGTATGATATCCTTGTAATATCTCTTTTCAAATTATATTATATTATATATCAATCAAATAAAGATTGATTTTCATTCCATTTCAAATTTACTTATGTATATTTTAAACACAGTTGTAAATATGAATAAATAAATTATAAGAAAATGATATAAAAAATACTATAAACAAATATAAATGTTTAATGGAAAATGCAATAAAGTATAAAAAGCATTAATTATCCAAAATTGTGATTACCGTTAGAGATGGTCGGACCAAACAGAGACCAACTTACAATTATAAACTTATATTTGATCATAATAATAAATGTTAAATATGTTAGTGCATTAATTTGTATATCAGCCATCTGGGTGCCACTGTCATGGTACTAAGGGCACTGTATAGCCCATGGCCCGTATCCATTTTGAAGTTGTATCAATAGAAAATTCATGATTATTATTAAGGGTGGGTACTTCTGCCTTGTTTTTATTTCTTAGTAATGTCAATTGAAAATTATTTTTAAAGTTAATTTAATAAATTACTGCTTAGATTAGTAAATATTATGTTGAGAGGGAAGGGTAGAGGTTGATTAAAACCGTCTTTTAGACAGGATTCTCCACTAGTTACTCAATAAAACTTGGAATATACGAAATATATTTTGTGGATGTGATGAAATTTCTAGTTCCTCCCAGGTAAAATATTAAAGAAAAAAAAATTATATATGGTATCTGAATTATTCAAGATCCTGTATTTGTGGAAGATTTGAATATACCGGTGGGCTGCATATCTATGCTCGGAGATTACGTATCTAATTCAATGAGCTGACAACATTAAATCAGGCGCGTGGGTTAGACTCAAATCGTTAGCAAACAAGCGAAATATTATTCAAAGGTTCTAGAACAAACCCGCTACAAACCTTCAAATGGACTACAAATATTTACAACACTTTTATAAAATATTAATTTGCTTTATGCTAGACTTATTGCGTCAGAGACGACGGGGAAATAGAAGAGATAAGTTATCAGTATCATTGCGGCAATATTTGATATTGTACAAAGGAAACGAGGATGATATACCCACAGATTCCACTTCCTTCCACATTAAAAAACTCGAATTAAATTAACTTACATATAACATACATATTTAACATATATAAAACGTATTCTATCAGAAGTCAATATATCCACCAAATTTATTATAAAAATATTATTATTATTAACTTATCTAATGTAGATGAGTTAAAATTTTTATTTATTTATTTTATTGTTATTTCGATGGCGAAAAATTAAATTAAAAAAAAAATTTATATGTAGAATTAGTTGAAAAAAAATTAACTATTGTAAATTAGATTCATCCAACGGAATTGGTTTTCGCATTTTAAATTGTCAGCGCAACTCATCTCGACCGTCAGAAATGAAATAATTTAGTTTTAAACACCGAATAACTACTTCTTTAATCCAATATTAAATCTCTCCACCGGAACCTGTAACTGAAGGTAAGGTAAAAATAAAACAAGCACCACAGCAATGATTTTCTTCTAAATATCCCAATATTAATAAAATATTCAAATATGAACAAAAAATATCATTATAATAAATTAGTGATAAAAAAAAAAAGTAAAAATATATATGTTGTGTATTATATTAAGGTTACATGTTGTATCGGGTCAATAAAATTGCTTATAGCCAACAAAAAGATCCTATTAAGAGATAAGATAGAAGTTCTATCTATAGAAGAAGTTATCAAGAATTGTATAGAGTGCTATTCGGTGATTCATAGACATGAGATGGTGTGATTGCCACGGAGGTCCCTAGGGTGTCAGTATCACGAGTGCTGCTCTGGTCTTTGCAAACCATTGGAACACATGCATCTCCTCACTGAATGGCCTCGTGTGGGCTGCCATTGCCAAGCATGACGATGAATCACAGAACACCTATCCGCCAAATTACCAAAATTATAAAATTACACGAAATTAAACTGTTACTTCCTGAAAAAAAAAGTTATTTTCTATGATATATAAAACTATTATTTTTATAACTATAAAAAAAGAGTTCAAATAAATATGCCTCTAAATAAAAACAATAATACTCTTCAAAAATCATTAAATAATTAAATAAGAATACATTAATTAGATTCATTAAATACGAAACTGTGGATCTGCTATTAAATTAGTATTAAGTTGAAATTTGAAGAAAATAATTATCATAAATAATAAATAAAAATAGTAAAATTAACAGTGTGATTAGAAAAAAAAATCATAGGATAAGAATATACTACCATACTTTTATTAAGAAAATAAACTCAAAACTACCTTTTGTTTAAAAAAATAATAAAAAATTGTATTGTACTATTTTCAAATAATTGTCTTACAAATCCTTTTAATATTGGACTGATCAATATGCTGTGTATTAGCAACTCAACACAGTCGCTCGCAGTTTTTTCGAGTACCTCTCCCTAATTTAAAATATTTTTTATTTATATTTATAATATTTGTTTTCCTAATAAGTTATATTTTTTGAATTTAAAAAATTAAATCAAGAGCAGCTGAAATTTTGGAATAATCTGGTGTTAAGTGTACTTAAACCAGTAAACGCATTTAACAAGGCCTAAATAACATCTATAATCCCTGTAATTGTAGCAATAAACGGCCTTTATGTTTGACTGCAATATAAAAATTCTATCTGTCGTAAAAAAAAATATCATAAAAGAATAAGAGGAGAAATAATAGCGAAAAAGAAGTACTGATACAAATTCATGGTATTTTTAAATATGCACAGTTTTGAATCCCGATTTTTTTTCTATATTAAAAAATACTAAACTATCCCAAACAAATTGAAATTTTATGCTAAATGAAAAAAACAATGACCCATTTTATGCTTAATGGGTCACTATACAGATTGAAAGAATGATTTACCAACAATAATTGAAATTCTTGAACGAGATACATTTTTAAATCCCAAACAACATAAATGGCGCCCAGTTAATGTTGGGTTATGGGTATGGACATATATCCTTAAATACGGTTATATAGCCTTTGTAATGTTATCTCAACATTGAATAAAAATAAAAATTAAAACACTTTAATTGATCAGTAATATTGTATTAACTAATAGTTCAATAACCGGTCTTTGTTTTTATTTAATGCTTTGTCAAGGAAAATATTGTAATTCTTTTAGGTCATAATTTGTTATTTTTTAATTTAAATGTGTCTTAAGATTTGAATTGGGCTGTTGAATTCAGTTGGATAAATTTAACTTTTAAGAATCTATTTTTATTCAGGTTAAACATTTTTTTTGCGTGATTATTAAGCATTTGTATAATATGGTTCTATACAAACAATTTGTTGAACATTCAGCTCTTGTGGAAATCTGTCAGTCAATACAACTTTTTTCGGTAACATTTCGACGTTTTGATTGGAAACTATGGATGATGATTTTTTTTATTGTTTCACTTTAGTTTATAGTCGTTATTATAAATTATTTAACAAACGTATTCATTAAAAGTGTCAGTTATCAGCATAATTGAAGTGGACATGCTTATAGTATTCGTTAGTATGAAGAATACAAGTATCATCTTGTGATATCAAAGGATCTCAATTACTCTGCTTTAGTATTTGAAAGTGGTCGATACTGCCTATTAATAAACTGGCCCAGAGGTTAAATTCATCCGGACATGCTATTCCTTTTCGATATTTTCATTCGTACGTTATTTAACTGCAATTTATTCTGTAAATTGTGTGATTTATAGAGCATATTTCATCTGGCACATATAAATGTGGTTTTTATATTAAAAATGATTGTCCTTTTTTTTTTTTTTTTCTTTATATTAATGTATGATACTTCTAGTATTCATTTCCTCTTTACTCAGTTTTAAATAATGTTTACAAAAATCTTATTGAAATATTTGAAATATCTGGAAAAAACAAAAACCTTTTTTCTATAAATGCACCCTTATTATTTTAGTAATTAGAAAAATTTCCCAAATTTGAGAAAACTAAAATGTAATAATGATAAGTGTAATATTAAATACTATTTGTAGTATAAAATATTATTTTTGTTTCAGGTATGCATATTGAGTCGTTTACTCATTTAGGAATATTGGCACTTGGTAAGGAAAGTTTTCTTACAATAATTTTTGTTCGAACTTTTTTTTTTAGTGCTGCTATTTAATGATAATATAAAAAACTCCTAGAACTAAATTTATTTTTTAAAGATAACTATTTTCTACTTTCCTTATTCTTACTGAATTCCTATTTTGAATAATTACATTATGTAGGAGAAAAGTTTAGTCCATAAATGTATAAATAAATTAAAACTACGGGAAAAGTATGTTATTTCTTGGATATAAATATTTTTGCGGGAATTTCATAAACGTTTTATTTCTATAGCAATTGATGAAAAACTCGATTTCGTGTCTGATGCATTTCATTTAGGTTTGTCTTTAAATGCAGTTATTGGGATCTATACCAATCAGCATTAATTGTCTAACTCAATGCCACATCATTTCTTACTAATTCACTTTAATCGATACTAATATTTCTTTATTTTTTAATATTTGTTAGTTTATAATGTAAAACCCTTTTTTAAAATTTAATTTATATAATATTGAATATAGATAATTTACGTATGTACTTGTATTTACGTAACTTGCATATTTTACTATCGTAAAAATAAATGTAAATAAATTTGTTATATTTACTGCTCAGTTATTGCTGTTTTTATTTATTACTATATTTTTTTAGTTCAGGTATTACCAACTTTAAACTGCATGCATTATAATAATTATATTTCTGACGTAATTAGTTTGATTTTAATTTTAATATTAAGTATTATTATTGGAAAAATAAAATTAAAATTGTTAAGACGTTCTCCATATTTTAATTTTTTTTTAACAATTATACTAGTTAACACTGTTTATATACTTTTGTCAAAATGTGTGGGGAAAACATGGAAAAAAATCAGTCACCTCTAGATCAAGAAATATTTACTAAATACATTAAAACAAATAACAGCAAGGAAAATTAAAATAAAAAAGATTGATTTCACTTTTTCCATTATAATATTCTCGATTTGTTTCTCTTAAATTAAAACAGACCGAAAGTAGTCCCCTAATATAACTTCATACCAAAAATCGTGTTTGTCTTCAAAAATTAAAAGGTTTTGGTGAAAACATGAATAGTATTATTAAATAAAAAATTCTTTAATAATTATAATTAATTAAGAAAATAAAATAAATAAAAATGTTGTAGAAAAATATGCTTGTTAATAAAATGTTAATACATTATTTAATTTCTAGAAGTTTCACTTCTGTCGGCCAGTCCCAAGACTGCCACAAGTATTATTCTCTTTCTTTGGTTAATAAATGTTACTTGTATATTTTTCTTTCTTCATTATCGGAGATTACTTGTAACCTATATTTGATCACGTATTTTTATTGGATGATCACACTTTAATTAAAGTTGTTTGTCGTCAAGGAATCCATTACAATAATAATAAGTATAAGGTTCGTTCTAACATGAGTATTAACCTTCAATAAGTTGGAGCGCAAGCTTGGTACATGGTTTGGAACTGAAATATATGTAATCTTATTGCGCATGCCCCCGCCAGTCAGCTGATAGTTGTGTTAAAATTGGGTACTCCTGTTGGAACAAACAAAGTGAGGTGATAAAATATGCCTGATATTAGCTAATCTAAAAATATAATCTAGTTAGCTTATTTAAATCATGAAAACCCCCATTGTATTATATGAATATACTCGACCACGGTTAAAATGCCTGTATTATATATCTTATACCTAATTCGTGATCATATTCCACTTGGGTTGTTAGTGATTGTTTATTACCTTTACTATTGGAGCTGATAGTAGCAATTACGGCTATCCCACGTATTGTCCCAATTCCGAATAGTGGTAGGCGTTCCCCCAGGAAATGGTCGAGCCCTGAACTTTTTGAATGGTAGGTTAGGTCATAGTAAGGGCCTTATGTAGTTATGAATGGAGGTTTTTGTTCCTACTCCTCCATTAAGCTGTCGGCTTTGGAGGCACTTCTTTTTCAAATATTAATAAATACTCATTATTCCTAATTAGCGGTTCCTTATTCAGTTCGTTAATATTTTGGCCGTTGTGAGGAATTTGGTTTGAATGTTGGAATGGTCCTTGTGTTACTGTGGCTAATTGGCATCTCTCGGTTTAGTTTATTGAGTCATCTTTTGTTATATTGTCGTTAAACTGACTAATAACTTCTTCAAAAAAGAAGTATTTGAATGATCTTCAAAACTGAAACTAAGTGACTACCATAAATCTAAACTACTGGCCTAATAGGTCTTGTCACATCTTGAAGTATGTTGAATCTCGAATATTATTAGTTTTTGGTTTGTATAAATCCAAAACTATACTAATCATCGACACAGACACAGGACTTAAAAATCACCTACATCTGTATTGATTATATTGGAATAAAATTATTGAAAAACTTCTATAATCAAAGAACAAAAACATAAAAATTAAAATAAAAAACCCTGGAAATTATTACGCAATGGTTTATTATTAGAAATTAGTTTTAGTTTATAGGTGTTCCAATGTTAACATCATTAATGACATTATTATTCAAGAATTCATTATTAACAACTTTATTAGAATTAATAATTTTATTATATTTGTAAATAATGAGAAATAAAATATTTCGAGTGTTTTTAGATTATATTTATCTTGGAACGCAAAACCTCAATTTTTTGTTCGTAATATTTTGAGAAAGCGATACATAAACACCGAGGATTTTTCCTCTGTTTTCATAAATGGTCGAGATATTGCCGTAGAAAACATATAATCGAACGCCATGTTGAAACGAAAAGGCAGACAGTAATGACTAGTACCGAAGATCGTCGTAAAGTGACTTGTAAGTTTGGTGCCAAATTAAAAAAATCTTTACTGTAGTTTCGGTTAGAAAACGTCCACGGCGGACAAACAAATTTTTTTTTATTCGATTTATAGATTAAACTTCAAAATTTGTGAGGTTATTATTTTTTCTCTTGGTTCATTACCAAACTCAAAAAAATTTCCTCGCCTGATGGAGGAGTATTTGTCGTTACAGATTTGTCAAAACCTTTTGAAAGAGTTCTGTTTTGTAACGAAAGTAAATTCGCAGGACGGATCGGTAAGCATTCGCAATAGGTTTTGGTTGGTAGTGCTGCAACAAGCCGATTGGATAAGAGACGTGGAAGGAATACAAAATGGTGTTACTATAATGTCAATTGACCAGATTCCATTGTTCATGGTTTTTTAATTCAAAGCATTGACGATTTGCCAAATTTCGTCGAATAAAGAAATCATTGACAAAGAATAACTGAGTTGGATCATGCCTGTTAAATAACAATCAAGTATTCATGAGTTCATGACTAATACCTGGGATTTCGAAATTAACTATTATAACATGAAGAAGATGGTCAGGGTTGCGGTCAAAAAGAACAAAAAAAGTTTACATTTATTTTCCGACGTTTTGTCTTAATTTGTAGAGCTTCATCTGGGCTGTTCCAAGTTGATAGCTTGGGGGACTTAGACCAAAGATTTCACACGTCGGAAAATAAATAGTTTTTTTTGTACTTTTTGACCGCAACTCTGATCATCTTCATATTT
>NW_027109568.1:803321-827898 GCF_000696795.3 Halyomorpha halys
ATTTAATTTTATAGTTTTAATGTATTTTAAAAATTTAATTTCTTAATATTATGTATATTTTCTTCCTGAATGAAATTCCACTTTATTGTGGAAACATTCGGTTTCATACCATATATGATAAAAAGGACATCCCCTACTCACAAAAAAAAAAAAAAATCATTATTAAGATATTTCTGATAAGTAAGTACATGCATGCCAATCTTTACAAATTATTTTATAATTAAGAAATTATTTTACAATAATTTACAGCGTTTTGTAATTGACACAAAGAAGTGTCCAAAAACAACTTCGTTAAGGTTCTGCTCCTGATATAAAATTAACCTATATACCACCATTTGATTCAGGTTAATTTTATATTCTTTAAGCAAGTTAAGAGCGATGGTGACGACTAATGCTTATCGGATATAGCAAACCTACGAGGTGACAAATATTTTTGGTCAGGACAAATTTTAAAAAAAAATCTGAGAATGCCTTATAATATATATGCCATTTATATGAGAAATTTATTTTGATTGTGGTGGTATATCCTATTACGAATAAAGTGCCTATAAGGATCATTCACAAGGGCGTGACGCTTTTAGCCGTTATGCTCACCACAAAATATCCCCCTTCTAACTGTTGGCCCAGATACTGTATATGTTATGTAATACTGAACATTGTCCGTTCATAGAGAATTGTGCTACAGATTACTTTTTTTATTTTTATGGATTTTTTTAATATAAATCCTTCACTTTATTCACAAGATTAACATATTAAATTTATATTCAAAATGTATGATTTTTTTTTTGCTGTATGTTGTTGAATCTTTTATTATCCATAATAGTCCAACGAGAAAAAACAATCCAGTAATTCAAGGAGAAAATTATTGTATTTCGGATATTTGCGAATTGGTACTTTTAATTACATTATATCTGTATTAAGAAATAAAGATAAGTAGTACACATTTATGAAACTAAAAAGATGATTGACTAAGAATAAAAGATAATGAAATGTACGAATGAACTTGTTGCCATTTTGGGTTCGTTTTGTAAACATTTATATTTTAAAACAAATATATTTTTTAATTAACTTGTCTAATCCTTCAAGATCTTGTCATCGATTGTATATAACGTATATCCTTGCATCAATAACGAGCATTCAAAAATTCTAATTAATGTTAAATTGAATTTGATCAGCTGTAATGTTTTTGAAGTTAGTCCAACAAGCATTCGTGTGCAGCGGAATAACTTGTTGCAGTGTTCTGCTTGTGTTTCAGCTGGCGTTGTTCCAGGTAGCATAGAATACATTTTAAGGATATATTTCTATATTAGTCGATTTTAAATTAGCTGCTTAAATCCTTTTAGATCCAAAGAAAAGAACAAAGTGTTTATTTTCATCTTTTGTGCTTTGAAACCAGTTTTATTCGCACATTTTATGTATATGTTCTATTTACAAAACATACTCATTCTATGCCGAGCCAAGAGCCGTGCAAGGCTGTGCCACCAACTAATTGTTATTTAGTAAGTATCCGTTTCAGAAACAACGGTAAGGACCCATTCATCGAGAATATCGCAAAAGAAGCCAGTTGAAGAGGAATCGTGTTGATTCAGTTGTCTACCAGGCTAAAATGCAGACAATAACCACAAGCCGATGCGATGGGAGTACACATATAGCTTGACAGATAAGAGTGACCGCACTCGGCCCTTGGGGAATGCCAGGTCTAATCTCTCTTCCCCTCCCTATTTTTCATTATCGTACTCAGCTGAATTATTTTTACAGGGAACCCTGCTGTCAGTTCTCATGTTTACAGAGTCAACCCCGATATAGTCTATGAAAAATTAGTTCTATAAATAATTAGAATTTTTTTAGACATTTATTTCTTTTACGACACTTCAGGAATGTCGGTGTTTTGAAAGAAGAATATCAGTTCTTTTTTATTTATGTTTGTCTTGTGGGATAATTCATTGTGTAAATAAGTTGCTGAACATTATAAACTTTTCTTATAAGTTTATTATAAATTCTTACTTTGCTAGTCTAGTGGCTAACGAGCCCAAACAGTAAATAAGTAAATATTTTACAAAGTTTGAATTAATTATTTTTAAAAGTATCTTGATATTTTATTCCATTTATTCGATCAGTTTTAATAATAATTTTATATAATCTTGAATGTATTGTATATGCAGATATTTTCGGCTCAATTCCTCTATTTGTCGGTTGAGGTATCATGCCGGTTTCTTTCAAAGGTTGGTTAAATCGAGTTCGATTTGTCTTTCTGTTTACTCAGTCTCGTGACGCAGACCAAACAATCCCTTGAATAATGAAGTTGCGAATTGGGCCTCGAAAACCGAAATAGATTTAGTTCCTGATTTCTCAAGTTTTTATGTTGTTCGGAACTTCAAACGTTTCTATATTTGTTATTGTAACTGCTAATACCATTAGTTTAATGTTATTTTACGAAGTTTCAATAAATCTAGTAAAGAATTCACTTTTCGAAATATTTGTTTGCATTTGAAGATTTATAATTTTAGAAGTTTTTAATTATTACTAAATTTTCTCTGGCAAAATCCAAATTTGGGTGTTTAGTTTTTGTGCTTGCGTTATGCAATTGCTGACGATATATATTGATAATATATTATAGAGCAAAAATTATAATTATAATTTAGCCAGCTACAACTAAAATTAAATAAATTTCTATAACTGTAGTCAACTGGAGTACGCCAGACATTTTTTTAAATAATTTATTTATTGATATTTACAACTGTATACACAGATATACAACAAGTAAATTTGCTGTAGGTGATATAGTGACATGATAAAAACATTTCGAGAATCTACCCACTGATAGAACTCCAATAACATTTCTAGAGGAGAAGATCTCGAGGCCATCTTCTTTTCAGACGCCTAGGAGGATTATTAGGTAATGAAGGAGAAGCCAGGTTAGAAACAAGTGGATTTGGGTGGTTGAGCAGTTTATTATGGAAGGAACGGTATCTGGTTCTGGCCAAATCGCCAACATATAGAACATTGAGATCCTGATGGATGACTTGATTTGTGACAAAGTAAGGAGCATTAAGGACTTTACGAAGGATTTTGGACTGTAAGGATTGGATTCTGGAGGAATTGTTGGTTTAGTGGAGCCCCAAAGCTCAACTCCGTATGTCCAGATAGGCCTTATAATAGTCATGTAGATCAGTCATACCTGACTTTAAATTGTTTTCTGATGTTCGGTTGATAGTCCCTTTAAAGGTATAATGTAGTATGTACTATAACACTCCAGATCAAATCTAGTATTTTTAAATTGAAAATAAGAAAAACACTATATGGGGCGTTATGAAAATTTTCTTCTTTACACGTATTGGAAAGTAAACTGTACGTCTTCATACCTGCACGATTGCACTCCTTAGTGCAGCCTACTGAAAACTAAATCTTTATCTTAAAGTATGTCAAGAGATGGAATAAACTAGAAATATATATTAAGTTTTCTAAATGGTTCAAGCTATTAAAGTTACTTTACAAGATTTCCCAATTAAGATTTTTTTTTTTTAATACAATTTTAATAAAGAGGTGGTTGCGGTATAAAAAAAGTAATAGTAATAATTCTTAAAGTCATTATTATAAGATGCGTATTTCTATTTTATTAAATTGAACCTTATTAATATCTTACCTTTGACTTGTTTTATATTTTTATTATTTTGTTTGTTGATTTTAAATATTCGATGGCTTCTATAACTTAGTGTTATTTTATAGACCGTCGCTTCTAAAATATTGTCAAATTAATTACTAAAGTCTTCTAAAAAGTACGTAAAATTTGGGTTTTATTTTTATGATTTCATATTATATAGGATAACTTTAAAAGTTATAGCTCTATATTTTAGTATGTTATGAGATGAGTGTTTATGCCGTCCTCGCAGCTCTGCAGTATGGTTTATCAGCTATAACTGATACAAGCTGTATCTGGCACATATTTAACGATCAATCACATAGTTTTGTCTGATTCGACGTTCAGGAGTATTCTGTCTTCTTGTTTTAAATCGGTCGCTCTTAGTGTGCGTTAGGTCTAATAAAGTTTTGACTATCGCATTCTTGAACTATTCCCCTTAGCAATGTGGATCCTAAAAATCATAAGCCTTTAGAGAATGTATCATTCCTAGATGTTCCGCTATTATTGCTAAATTCATTTTCTTCTGGAGTTTACGACCCTAGTTCCTTGGATTCCTTCCTGAAAGCCGTAAGTGGAATCTCGGTTTGTGTAGCCGTTTAGTTATCGGGATTCCTGGACTGCTATGAGTTACATTGCTGAAGTTTATAGACTGTTATTGTCCCTGATGTATTGTTGGACTGGTTAGTTCAACATTTACGGTGGCATTCTCTATTGGCAAGCCGAACTAGTTATTTAGAGGAATCTGTAGTTGGAGTTCCTCAGGGTACTGCAATTCCTGTGGTTTCCACTGTAAGAAAACGAAATTACAATTTATAAGTTATAACCCACTTAAGACAAAGATTTTCTAATCTTTGTCTTAAGTGGGTTATAACTTATAAACTGTAATTTCGTTTTGTTATAGTTTGGTACTCTTCTTAGAGTGTGGTAAAATTAGGATAATCATAAAATGTCCGAAATGGGTTGTGTTTTACCCACTTCTGACCATTTTATAACCACTGGGAAGGTGGTTAATCTAGTATAAGTCAAAATTTAAAAATATTTTGTAATTAAAGGCCTATAAAGAAACTTCTTGTATAAAATCTTTTATAAAGTCTTTTACAGCTCTAGCTCGCGTTGGTTGGTACACGAAGATACACATCCTAGTAAATAAAATGTTTTCATGATTGGAATAAATTTATACGTTAATTGAAAATTATTGGTGCATTAAGACTAATTTCGTAATTATCTCCTCTATTATATCGCATAAATGAATTTAAAGTATTAAAATTTTTGATGCCTGGAAATATTTTTTGAATTTAGAATTTCCTTTAGGATTAAAATCCTTATAGGATATTCCCTGAGAGATTTAACTTGGTATTAATTTTGAAATACACTAAGATGCCAATTAAATCAATTCAAGTTTGACTCATAATAGATTTATAGTTTGCTGTTAGTTCGATATTTGACTTCCAGTTCATTTCAAGCTTCTAAATATCTTATAAAGGTGATGATTAAGATTTTAAGGTTGAATTAGTTGCCAGCTTATTTTTAAAATTTATTTAATCTTTGAAGCCTAATTAGCGATCGCTTTACTTTTTTTCAAGGTAATTAAAAACGAATATACCTCCTTAATACTTTCTCAACTCTTGAAGTTCAATGATCATTAATAAAAATTTTATTTTGTTTTATCAGTCCTTTCGGAAAAAACATATTTATTCTAAGAAAATCATCATGAAATCCAGAGAATAGGTTTTTGCAAGATAAATATAATTTCAAAGATACAATTAAAAGTTGAAGTTTTTTCTTTTGGATTATTTAAGAAAAAAAATAACAGTTTTAAATTTCTTTTTTATTCTAAATAATTTTTGTATTTTTGATGAAATATTAGTTCTGTAGGTTAGGAAGATTGTTGCGATAAGTTCGTGTGTATATATTATCTTACAGAATCAGAACTAATATGTCTATTGCAAAACGGAGTAGGAATTTTTTTTGAAGAGTTGAATGAAAGGTGTTTTATTTTACAACCTAAATAAAAATGTAAATACCAAAAAAGTAATGCGAAATTTTTTTTTTTCTCTTTGGGTGTTTGAGAAGGAAACTATATATGCTTACAAGACATTGGACTTAGACTACCTACAACTCCATGATTCAACATATTTTACCCGGAAAGATTTTCTAAATTCTTGGAATCACTACGCACTTCTGAAATCGTTTCAGCTTTGTTTAGGCAAAGAAAAGTTTGCAGGAATAGAAGTCCAACTATTCTTTTTCAGCCGGAGGAATGTAAAAATTAAAAATAATCAGGTTTTTGACAACTGTTGAAAATTATAAAAAAATTAAATAAAATTATAAAAATAAATATTAAAATTTTAATAAATAAATAAAATAAAATTCAGTAAACACATAAAATAAATAAATACAATTTAAAATTATAGAAATATTCTTGGAAGGGGCTCAGAACACTTTACTTTGAATGAATACTTTATATCTTAATGCTTTTTATCTTTAAGTAATTTTTTGTTTTACAACTGATTTATTGTTAACAAACGTATAACGTATTTGATATATTACATAATAAAAATTGGCATAGCTTTTTTTATTTATATAAGGATGTGGTCAGGGGTAATTCATCGAGGTGGTCTGAGAACGTTTCATGGATGGCTAGGAAAATTGATCTAAGAAAATTGGCATGTTAAGAAGTCGTTCATAATAATTCCTCCCTCCCTCCACCTGTATAGCACCGATTGAACAATAATTATAACTTCGTGAAAATCTATTTTTATCCATATTCTATTGATATTATTCCTTTTGTAAATGAAAAAAATAGTATTGATTTTAAAATTAGATTCAATTGATTTATTTTGAACGTTAAAGTTATAAATAGATTAGCAACAATAGTAAAGAATCGCCATATTTTTGTTATGGTATAGCCACACGCTCTTTCGTGTATTATTTATTCAAATATTCAATTATGAATTCATGTATTCTTTTATAATCTATTATTAGAGAGTAAGGTATGTGTTCAATGTTACATATATTAACATTTCATGATGTCATGGTGATTGGTATGACTTACTCATAAGGATGAAAAGTGAAAAAATATTATACTATTTGTCCACTAATTGGGAATTTATGAGAGGTAATTGAGTATAATAAATAATTATTTTGGGATTAAGAAGGTTGGTACTTTACCAATTACGTATTGAATTCCTATTCGTCAAGATGGGTTAAGGTCATTTTATAGTGAACTTTGCCCTTTGAACTTGAAGCAATGAATGCCTCCGTGTCAAATTGTATAATCGTGTTAGGACGAACGCTGCTATCGATTCCTCGCTGCTGCACTAACTATCCGATGTTCATGTGTACCTGGGGTCCTTTGTGCCCCATCCGTAATGAATATTCAAATTATAACTCTGTATTTATATAGTTGGCCATTGATTGGGCCAGCGGTGCGAGCTTTGTCGTTATTTAAGTTCGTTCACCTCGGCTGGGTCAATGTCCTTGTGGAAAGCTCGCGAACGGGGCAAATGCAATTGTTTTTATTCATGAAATGGTATTTTTTATTTATCACTGAGATCTTAAAATGCAAAAATATGTTAATTACCTTATAGTTTTAAAATTCTCTCTTATTAAGGTATGGCTTACGAGAATAAATGCATCTAAGTACTTTAATCCATTGCATTTAGAATTTCATGTAATTATATTTCTTTTTAATTTGTAAGATGACTCTTTCCGGAGTAGTTTAATACAGCGGTTTATGAATTATTAATAAATTAATTATTATCATAGTATATACGCACACATTATATATGGAGATCGGGGTAGCTTAGTGTTCAAAGTGCTCTGCAACTACTAGGACTTAGGATCGAATCCTCCTGTGGCATATAATTATTTATTCTGGTGTTTTAGGCGTGAACCAACCCCCCCTCCCGGGCCACACTGCCTCTAAAAACAGTGTACTCTTAAGTTTCCAAAAATCTGGCGGTTAACCTTGGTTCACATTATTATGTAATCCTACGAAAAATGCCCTTCTTATTAAGCCATTCTAGTGACGTAGAATATAAAATAAGTAACATTAAAATGGAAAAAAAAAGAAAATAGAGCTAAGATTTGTTTTTCTAAATCATTTATTTATTACGTACTCTCCTTCGAGAGGATAATCAGGTTTCTGTTGTGGTTAATAGGAATTTAAATAGATGAAGCCATGCACCCGGAGTCCCTCTTTTTGGCTTCAGTTTTCCTGGTACTTTATCCCCTAGATTATACTAATTTTTTCAAGATATCAGCATTATATCTCTAAACCATCGTTACAAATATTTAATTGCTCCCATCTTATCTGTGACATTTAAATTCTCCCGAGTTACCCTCCTGGAGTTTTCCTTTTCCATTCTTCCCCGGGCCTTTTCCCATAACTTACTTCGAGCAAGGTGGTTGTTGTGTATTTCCTCTCCATCTGCTGCCGTGCTCTTATAGTCCCGCTGGTGTCCTCGAAGCCCAAACAGGATCTCAAATGGTGAAAACCCCGTAACTGTATTTATGGAATGATTGTATGCCGCAATCGCCTTAGGCATTACCACGTTCGGTTCCAGTCCCTAGTCAACCTGATATAGTCGAAGATGGTCACTCAACTTGCCGTAAAGCCGCTCTATGCCTCCTCTCCTCTTGGGGTGCCATTGTGTGTTTAGATGCCATATTACATCAAGGTCCTTCATTTCTGTTTGTATCACGGCATTGTCAAATTCTCATCCTGAATCTGATGATATGTGCTCCGGAACTCCATAAAATTGAACCACATTCGGAGAGCTGCCAGCACTGCTTCCGAACTGCACCTGGTGCACCATTGCCGCCTTACTGAAGAGATCAATTACGGTGATCCACTTAAATCCTCTCCATGTGAAAGTGGCGAGCTGTAGATCGTTGAGCGGTGCATCTGCGGAAGGTGTCTTGTCTGCCTTTTGGTGGATGTCTGTCATACTTTGTGCGTAGACAAACTTCGCAGTTTCCTAAAACTTCACTAATCGTCTTCTTCATCCCCCACCAAAAGTAGCTTCTCTTCAATGCTTGCAGGGTCTCCGAGATTCCTCGGTGATTTGTTTTGCCCTGATGATATGCTACAGTCACCTCTCTCTGGCGTCCGTCTTCCTGAAGGATTTCCACCATCAGCTTGCATCGGGCGAATGTCCTGTCCATTCCTATGTGTTCATCATACCATAGCCGCTTGATCTTCTCCCAAACGGTTTCATTCCCAATGTACAAGTGACACTTTTCTCCAGGCTTGGAAGCATTATTCAACATTTTACAGATCTGGTCGTTTTTCACGCGTGGCTGCGACTAAATCGTCGTGATATTGCTCCTCCCATACTTGTTACACTCAACTTCCAGTTAACACAGGACTAATCCAGTGGTTCTTGTCTTCCATATAATCTGCCGCCTCTTGTCGTTAATGTTGTCCTCAAGTTCCTCCATATATATTGGTCTTCCTTCCTCTGAGCTCTCGTTAGACGAAGATTTTTCCCTATCGTCTTCCTCCGCCACATTCTGTTCTTCCTCCTGTCCCGGTGTCCACTCCCATAGGAATTGCCCGGACGGTTCCCCGGCCTCTTCTTCTACCGCATTTACTGTTATTGCTCGAGATAACCAATCAGCTACCACATTTTCTTTTCCCAGTTTATATGTGATTTCCATATTGTACTGTCCCAATATCTCCTTCCAACGCGTAATCCTGATCGAAGACTCCTTCAACTTTCCCATCCATTGCAGAGGCCTATGGTCAGTTTCTACTTTAAACTTTCTTCCGAACACATAGGGCCTGAAGTGGTTGACAGCCCACACTATTCCCAAGAGCTCTCGTTCCAGCGCACTGTATCTGGTCTCCGTCTCTGTCAGTCGCCTACTGGCGTACGCAACTGGGCGATCTCCTCCTTTACTCTCTTGAGACTACACCGCTCCCAGCGCGTACTCACTCGCACAAATATTTAAAGTAAAGAATAAATTTATCATTTATCTCTCTGGCACCTGGAGAAAATGAGAAATTTATTAAATTAATGAACCAGAACGAAAATAAATCTTTTGCCAAAAAGTAAAATCATTTTTTGTTGAATCACTCATGTTTTATGTGTTTATTGACAGATTTTTTTTTGCTGCCGCTAATGGATTGTTAGCAATATCCAGATTTTGAAAAAATAAAATCTTTTCTTTTTAAAGTAAAATTCACGATTAGTTTAATTGACAACAACACGGGCTGACATTTCATTTTAATTGTTGAAATTATAAGAATCTCATATTGCAATTATTAATTTTATTCTTACTTTATAGCCGTCAACTAAGTTATTACTTAAACTTCTCTTCTTTCCAGTTTAGAATGTTGTATATTTAGGTATGTACTGGAGTGAAGGTAGTCAGAAAAACTATGTATAGTGAGGCGGTCATAGAGGAATGTGGGTGGGTCGTCTTTCCATTGCAGCTAATAGTAGGGCAAATGAAATGGCAGTGGTATTGTGTCACTTCATGAATATGGAGTAGGGGTATAATAGCAGCTATTTGTGTACAGTAAGTACTTTCCAAGGGAGCCATTACTTCAGGATTTGCATAACAGTAGTTATTAATATGGTCAGTAAAAAAAAATTCATTGATTCGCTACCAAACAAATTAATTAATGTTGGTCGATTTAGTATTTTAGAACGACAGATGTTCAGAATTTGGGGAGGATCAAAACAGAACATTATTAAAAATACCTTTCTGTAAGTAGAAGTCTTTAAAGCGAATAAATTCAGTTATTTATCGCAAAGAAATAAAATTACTTTCGATATTTCCTCTAGATTGGGATTAGTGGTTGAAAAAGTTATACAAATTTTGGAGTGCGCTTCTGTCAGTCATCTATGCTGTCAGAGATTTAATTGATAAAACCAATATAGGACTGTAGAAAACATTACCCTTCCTTGTAAACCTACTGACTGCTATACACTATACTTTTATAACGTTGCTCTTACTCCTGTCGAACTAATCTCCTACCTTGAACTACATCTGGACTAACGACTAACTTGGAACCTTCACATAAGACTGAAAAGCTAGGACACTGCACGTGTATTTCGACTCTTACAGCACTTACTTGAAAAACGGTGTAAACTTCCTATCCATAACAAAAGACTGACCTACAGGACTATAATAAGGCCCATCTGGACGTACAGAATTGAGCTTCGGGGCTCCACCAAACCTTCGGATTTCTCTCGTATCCAATCCTTACAATCAAAAATCCTCAACGCTCTCTACTTTTTTACACATAAAATCATCCATTAAGACCTTTCATATATAAGCGATCTAGTCCGAAACAGATATTAATCCTTCTGTTGTAATCCCTAACCATCCAAACCCCCTTGCTTCCTCTTGCATTTCTGACAATCCTCCGAGGCGCCTGAAAAGAAAATGGTCTCCAGACCTTCTAATGTAGAAATATTACTTAAGTGCTCTCTACATGCTTGTATCATTATGATCGTACATCGAATTTACTTGAGTTATTTTTATGTAAATATCAACAAATAATAAAAAAATATGTAGAAAATTATTAATTAATGAAGGAAATAATTTTAAATAGTATTGATTTAATGAAAAAATGTTATGGAATTTTTTTTTTTTTAATCGTAACAGTAAGAAATATTGCGATTTCATCCAACTCGACCAAGTCATACTGTATGTATGTACATCACTGTTTTCTTTTCTATAAAACTCTCTCCCTCACTTTCGCATGTATTATTTTTTTTTCTTCTTTACTTTAAAGAAGATCGCGTAATGCATTCCCATAAAATCGATCTTTACGTAAGTTCCTTTTCATTGTGTGTTTGTGGGTTTACCTCATTGTTGGTCCCATCAGGAAATGACACTGTGTAATACGTGCTGCCTCATCTCCAGTGAGATGTTATATAGTGGTCGCAAAGTTCTCCGTTATCTAAGAAAATATTTAATAAAATATAAACTTCTTTGTTTGTGTTTTTACAACAGTACTCATGTTATAAATTTTTTCTTCCTTGGTATCTGATATGAACGGAAATGGTCTGTGTTCCGTAACCACGTTCCATCTCAGGATGACACCCCACGTCCGTTACATTTACCAGATAGGCAGCTCTATAAACTTCCGGATTCGGTTTGGAGTTGTCATCCTTAGCTGAGTATTCGGGCATTTCTTATCATATGGATATTCTTTTAATATTTACGTTTGAATACCTTGAAATCGGGGGATAAAGAAAAATCCTTCAGCAATCAAACCCGGAAATTTCTATTTTTTTATTTATACGATAATTTTATTCAAGATTCCAAAGACGCTAAAAAGGAACCTAACTTGATTGTTGATTTTTAATTATATTTAAAAAATAGCAGACCGAATAATGCTTCGCTATTTCTAGATTTTGGGATTTTGATAAATTAATTGAATATTCATTAATTGCAATTTTGATATAAATTAATATATTTTGTTATTTAGACATTGGATTATTGATTTAATTAATTGCTCCTTATATTTATTTAGTTTATATCAATAAGTAACATTGTATAATACAAATAGCTTTAACACCAAACATGTGAGTGGTTTAGGGCTCTGTAAACTGTATCAAAGGAAACCAATCTGATCTAATTAAAAAAATTAGAACCGGATATATAAAATAAAACGTTTAATACTATTCATTTAATTAATAGTTTATAAAACTTAATCGTTTAATATTCTTAATTTGGAACCAATATTTCGCCTTTATTACGACATTAACTAAATCGTAGTAATGTAGGTGCGGCAAAAGATTTTTTAGGACTGAAACAAAGTTCATATTTGTTTTTGCACCTCAAGAAACCATATAATATGAATTTTCGAAAAAATAAACTTTTGGCCAAAAATCTTTGCCTTACTAATATTGAAAAACAAATAGAAATAACTTTAACACCACTCTACCAATTTCCACGCAACTTGGGAGTTATTTAGACATTGGATTAATGATTTAATTAATTGCTCCTTATATTTATTTAGTTTATAGCAATAAGTACCATTATATAATACAAATTGCTTTAACACCAAACTCTATGAACTGCACTGAAGGGCACCAACAGGATCTAATTAATCAAATTAGAACTGGAGATATAAATAAAACGTTTTTTCTTTGTTTGAATCTACTATCGACCTTGCAGCTGCATTAAATCTTAATAGCGTGATAATCGAAAACTTGATTGACATATAATAACCATGAAGAAAGTGTATAGTTTCTGAGCTACGCGCCAAAAACTTTTTTTTTGGTGGAGAAATCGGAATATCCTATAACCTTTCTGGGAAAATCCTTAACATTTATCAAAAAACCCAATCAAAATCATAAGTACGGTATGGCAGCTCATAAAGTATAAAGAAACAAATATTAATTTTTATATATACCATCAGCAATCTTTTGTTCATATTTACAAAAAATAAATTATTCGTTTTTTCATCTTTCGTTTTATTTATTGTTATTTACAACTGTATAACATATATACAAGTAAATTTGCTGTAGGTGACATAGTGACATGATACAAACATGTGGAGAATCTACCCATTGATAGAACTCCAATAACATTTCTAGAGGAGAAGATTTCGAGGCCATCTTCTTTTCAGACGCCTAGGATTATTAGTTAATGAAGGAGAAGCTAGGTTAGAAACAAGTGGATTTAGGTGGTTGAGAAGTTTTCCATGGAAAGAATGGTATCTGGTTTTGGCCAAATCGGCAACATATGGGACATTGAGGTCATGATGGATGACTTGTGACAAAGTAAAGAGCATTAAGGATTTTGGACTGTAAGGATTGGAGTCGGGAGGAATTGGATGGTTTAGTGGAACCCCAAAGCTCAACTCCGTATGTCCAGATAGACCTTATAATAGTCATGTTGATCAGTCTTTTGTAATGGATTTATTCTTTTTAATATATGCGTATTTAATAAAAATTCTGAAGTTTCTCCTAGTTCTCTAAATAGGTCTTTTAGTTCCTAGAAAGTTCGAGCTATGTGACCTTTATGAGAACAACATGGTGTCAAGCTTGCCATGTCCTTTCTTGTTTCCGCATGATTGTGAAGATATGACCTATATATATTTTTTTAAATAATACTTTTTATTTATTGATGGATATTACAATCTGCCACACAGTTGTGGGCATAACCTATATATTAAATAAATAAAATAAATTTTGTTTGTTTCACTGCTAGTGAAATTAATCAACTTGAAAGTATTAATTAAGTTCTTTTTTTACCTATAGAGATTAATAGAGTTCTTTGTGTTCTTCTAATTTCCCATGAATAAGTTTAATAATAATATTTACTGTACTACTTTTGTTTTTATAAATGTAAACGAATAAATTCTATGCATATTTTATGCTACCATAAAATAAATCGTTTAAATAAATTAATTAGTATCCAGGTTAGATTTTTTTTAAAGTCTACCGTTTCGGTCAATTCGGCCATCCTCAAGGCACCAATTCGGACAATCGTAAATATAAATTTGCAACTCACATCTAACTATTTAAAACATTTTTTTTTTTTTATCAAAACCTTGATAATAGTGTTGTTAGTTTGTAATTAAAAGTTTTTAAAAATTAATGGACTTGTCATAAAATAGGGTGATTTGACCGGCTTAATGACCTGGGTAGAATAGGCTGCAAAAAGTTTATAAATAACTGTGAGGTATAAATTTATATTTGACAATGTCCTTGAGGAAGGCCGAATTGGTCGAAACTTTAGACTTTTAAAGAAATTAATAAAGAGTGTTGAGGCTAAATTTGGATGCTAATTAATTTATTTAAACAATAAATTCCAGCTCCAAGAAATTGAAGGGATGATATATAAAATAAAATAAATCTTTCAAGGTCTGAGGGCATGCAAATTTCATATTTTAAAATAAGTGATGAGTTGTCTATTTAAATTGTTTAATGATCAGAACATACATAAGTGTTCACATTTTTTATAAATATATTCTTGGCTATTGTTTTATATTATTTTATAACAATATATTTTCTTTGTTTCAGGTGAGTTTCTTATTGAATCATTGATTAAATAAGTATTTTCGTAAGTATATTATTATATTATGTATAATTATTTTAATTTAGGTGATAAACTATAAAACAATGAGATAATCAGGGGAGATAATCCCCCTTTATCGGGGGATAATCGTTAAATTTAATCATTTTTATCTCTCATCAACGTATTACTTTTTTAACTGGACATTTTCAAAAACTATTCCTTAATCTATTAGTATTATTGGTATTTGTATTTGGTGGGTGAAACAAGTCCAATAAGTGGGCCCAGTGGTCCTTTTTGCTAACCCCTGGCGGATACCTAAATTACTGCCGCGTACTAACGAAGATAGGAGTGTCAAGATTCATTTTTCGGGACCGACAAAAAATAAACATTAACTGCCCCAGGTGGGAATCGAACCCATGACGTTCCGAACCTAACGTCCTGAGACCAACGCCCCAACCCACACGGCCATCACGTCCCTAAACTTTAACCTAACTATTTTTTTTACTTAGAATCTGTAGATCTACATCTTTCAAATTATTTTAGAAATAATTCATCTTAACGTTGAGTTATCTTATCTTGAAATTTGTAACATATATCTTCCTACGACCTAAAAATAGTAATTAAAAACATGTTCGGTTTATTACTAAAATTTATTTTATTTTCTGTTGACGTAATCGCTAAAAATGTTTATAGTGTTATAGTATAATATAAATAAATTTTTATTGTGTGTCAGTGATGTATTTTGTCATGCAAGGAGGATTTCGCAATGTCTCGTTCATGGCTTAAACCAACCCAATCACAGCCTGGCCATTTAGAAATGACATAATTCATGTACTGGCCTCAATAAGCGGTCTCAGACAATTTATTAGATCGAATGTTGCGAACGGAATCCAATGTCTAAAGGAATTTCCTAAACGCTGTAAACGCCTGGTTCTGCTCGTATCACACACACATCGTAACTGTGAGATGGAAAAAAAAAATGAAATTCTCTAAAAGAATCAAACTATTGCACAAAGAAAGTAAAGTAATGTGTAGGTTTAGTAATGTTAATAAAATGAAATAAGACAAATATAATTTTATAAAATGAAACAATAGAAAAAGTACATGAAATTACTTATTATAAACTAAATAAATCACATAAAAATCTTCTTTAACAAACAAACAGAAATGTTTGATGAATAAAAATAAATGAAGCCTGCTCATTGTAACTAATTTAACCGGCCTATAAATAATGAAAGTCGTGGATGGATAATGACGGTAGAAAATCGCAGTCAGAAGTGGACAGTAGGGGTATTCATGATGTTGTGTTAAATGTAAAATATTTGACCATGTTAAATGTTATTATTATAGGATTGTGAGCAGCCCTATTTAGTCATGTTAAATGGAAAAGAGCTCCTTTTTTTCATTAACTTGTTTTATAACTTTTTCTTCCAAAACTTTATGTTATTGTTGTGTGACGTCTCCATTTGACGGACTCTCAACCATGTTATATCGTTTCAACTTGATAAAAGAAGGAAATATTTCTTAATTTAACATAATTTTTTCCATTTAACACGGTTTAACATGTTAAACTAATGATCATGAATACCTCTATTGTGCGATGTCTTACGATAGTACCTGGAGGCTGTTATGAGACCTCAAAGCCAACTGGTATATACAAAAAATAGAGAAGGAGCCATTTTGAGATGCAACATTTTTTGTAAATAGTGCTTTTGTCGTTGTTGTGGACAGTGTACCTTAATAACCTTGTTTACAATACACCATTACATTGTATTAATTACATTACCAAAATTAAATATGTTTTAAAAAATCAGATAACTATAATTACTTAATTAAAAATGTAATTCCATGGTAAAAAATTTTAGTTATATTTATTTTGCTTATTGCAATTTTTTTTTATCAAAACGCTCTGAATTTCAAAATTATTTATTAATGCGTCATTTGGGTCTTGTGTTACATTGTACCCGTTATAAATTACGCGTGTGGGTTTATAATCGTAAATGACGCGCGTGATAATGGTTGGTTCATTATCTTTGTTAAAAAAAATAAATAAAAGACCTTGTTTATTTTGAATTATTTTAATTTATTCTTCACAACCTAATTTTTTTTATTTGACTATTAAAAACGCCCATATTCACTTGGGAACAAAATTTAATTATATAATTAGGAAAAACGTAGTTTCAAGCCCAATTACTATAATGGTTATTCCGTACTTCATTAGTTTAATTGTTTTTTATAGTTTGGTTAATTAATTATACAATAGTTATGCATAATTTCGATGATTAGAAATCATTTATAGTTACAGTTATCTTGATCTGTGTAAGATTAATATGCATCTCTTCCCTCTATAAATTATACTGATCCAGGATTAATAATTTTGTAGTAATAATTGTTTCCATTAAGTGTAGAATAGTAATAAAATAAAAATAATTGATTCTTCATTAAATACTTTTACACAATTAAGTATAGTAATCAAATGATTGCACTGGAAAGGATTTTATATTTTTTATAAATTCATTTATTCTCTTCCGTCGTACTGTAAACTATAAGAAAAACTTTAGTTACCATTTTTAGGTAGCTATAAAATTACGATTTGTATAAGAAAATGTTTATCTCATATTTAATAATTTTTTTCTATTTTTTTTATATAATTAAAATATCAACAAATAACAAATTACCAACAAGAATATAATTTTACAATACCAATTTAAAATCCAAAAATAAAATAAATAAATATAGAAGACAGAAGACCACTAAGTCAGTTTTACTTTATCGTAAAAATGTGATGACAGATAGTATTTTATGATGTCTCTGGTTAGTTATTACATTATCAATTACGGTTATAAAAAATAATTATTTCATTGGCATACAATTGTTTTTCTTATTTTTTAATTAAGTAGTTATTTATCGAATCAGTTTTTCATACTTAGATATTTTAAAGATTATCAATGATGCTCGGCATAGGATGTTGTTTTGACTTTGTGGTAACGATATGAAAATGTATTCTTAAAATACTAGTTTTTAACTCTTCAGCATAATCACGATCTTTGTGCAAGCTATATTTGCAAATTTCTTGCTATTAAACCTGTTTCTGAAATTTTAATTTGCATAATTAAGCGATGTAAAAAATGAGCAACTTTGCCTCGTTGAAGTTCAAGGTTGCTCAAATGTTTTTCGTTGTTTTTTCTTGTATAGTTTAATTTCAATTAGAAAAGGTTTTAAATTTGTTATCATATAAATGCCTCATTGGCATAATATTATCTGATTTATTGAGGATGTATTAAGTTAATAAATGCTAAATTTTTATAATTAAAATTTCTCTACGTTCTTACTGTAAGTACGTAACATTTTTTTTTTAAATAATACTTTATTTATATTTTTTGAAAAGATTATAATATAAAACAGGGGTGGCCAACCTTTTTGAATATAAGATTTATATTATGTATAAGACTTTATCTTATAAGTGTGTCACGATCGCCTTTTTATCATAGGCGTAGTCTAAGCGGGAAGGAGTGTGAAATGTATACTACGACAATACATTTTATTTCAGTGTCAAACCTTCAAAACTGTTTTTTTATTTATTACCACTTATTAAGTTTTCGAGATACAGGCTCATGAAGAAAATAAATTTTCAGAACCAACTGTTAATAGCAGCATTCCATACATGCGTTAACTAAAAAAATCAATTTTCCGAAACTTTCAAGACAGACGTTTACTAACCTAAATTGCTATTTAATTTTTTTATCAACTGCAATGTATAAGTTGTTGTACTGTTTGTTCGTAAATATGAAAAAGTTGTTATAAAACCGCACAATATGGCTGATAATTTGATTTAGATATTTCACTTTCTCATTTTTTTTGGGGGGGGTCAGGAAAATGTATCATGAAAGTATAATATGACTTACTTTTTACTAATCTTTCAATAGCTTCCTGAGTACACATCATACTGAAATACAGATAACGTAAAAAACAACAATAATTATTTAAAGTGCCGAAAAACTCACATGCAGGGGAATTAAAAGAACATGGATAATTAATAACTTTAATAACTAATCCATATGAAATATGTCTGAAACTATTGTTGAAAAGTTTTATCTTCTAACAGTAACATAAAAGTCCACGGTACACTGAATTCCTCCCCAGACATTGCAAGCGATCGACGATCAACCCAAATTGGCCTTCTTGACCACCCCTGATAAAGAACATCACTTTTTCTATTTCAGCTATTGATTCAGTATTAGGTTTCTTAATCAGAATTAAAATTGAAGATGGTCAAGGTAGCAGTCAAGAAAAACTATAATAATTTCCAACTATTTATTGGCGGTCAACGTTTTGACCCGCTTTACAGATCTCCATCAGGCCTGGTGGGATGGATTGAGGTGTAGTGGATTTATTTCAGGTTTAGTGGTGTACTCCTCCATCCATCAAACTAGCTCTGATGAAGACCTGCATTGTGGTTCGAAATGTTGCCATCAATAAATAGTTTGTTTTTCTTGACCGCAACACTGACTATCTCCTATTTTACTTCTTGTTTAGAGATCTGATATAGAGTCTATGGATGAAGTCAAAGAAGTAATTTATATCTTAAAGATTGGAGAAGTTTGCGGTCAGCAAAGAACAACATAAATAAACAAAACCATATTTATTTATTATATGCCGACGTTTCGACCTGAGTTTCTGGTCTTCATCAGGGCTATAGAACAAAAGAGATAACAATAACATTTAGAGTAACATACAATTGAAAAGGAATTAATCTACGGTCAACTATCTACACCTCATTATAATTTATATCTTAATAGATATAAAAGGACTCGTATTTTTAAAAATATGAGTTTTGAAACAAATAAATTGAAATAGGACCGTCATTAAAATAGTGATTTATTAACTCTTCCTCGAGATAAAAATACGTTTGTGTTTTGTAGAACATTTCCTATTATTGTTATTTAATTGTTTTTCTCTATTTTTTCTTGAGCACGTAGCTCAAAATAGCAACACTTTCACTGTTTCGCGTGACACGTGTCCCGTCATCATCGTGATTGAGCGGGATAAATTTAAATTGATAAAGCGGATTATAGGATGGTATATAATTGAATACGAAGCGGTCGTTTAACAGGGGCTGTCAGAAACAAGAGACTGATGGATGAAGCACTAATGAAATGACGGAGGTAGAGGATAGCTCTGAGGGCAATCATGGTAAACACTGGGCTCTCAGCCTCGACTTGGTCGATCGATAAACCTTCCGAGCTGTGTATGTCTGTATGCCGCTCAGTTCCCATCTTTATTTTTGTTTGTTGTTGGTCAGGTTGATTATTGTTATTATATTCGGTTCATTTGGTAAAAGACTGCATATGATTTTGAGAAAATTCTAATGATGTATATAAGCTCGGAACTGAAAATGCCAATCATCAATGCCCTTAAGAACCCAATACAAATAGAAATCTGCATGTTGATACCATACAAAATTTCTCTCTAATTTTCGTTTCGATCTCTCACTTTTTTGAATTCTCGTTATTTTTTCAGTGATTTGTTTGGTAAGATAAAGCAAAAGTGGTTTACTGAAATGAATTTAGTTAGATTATTTCTTTTTCCTATTGGACACATATAATTGGTTTCTTTTATACAGATTAGTAATTTACACATTATTTAATATTTTCTTTTTATGTATATTTCAAAATATTTATATTATCTTCAAAGACTTAATATTTCAATTGATAAAATTTGTTTCTAGTTTTCGTGAAAGTCAGTCTAAGCATTTTTTTTATTATTGTAACGATTTTTTTTTTGTTGTATTTCATTTCCTCATTTGAGGGTGAATGAAATTCCACCTATACAAAAGTGGAATTTTATAAATTTGGGAGGACCCCTGTGTATTACATAAATTTCTTTACTCACTAGTCCACAATTGCCCAGCGAACTTCGCCTGTACTTGTGAATTAAGAACTTCAAGTTATTTTTTTTTTCGTGATTAATCTCTGGTGTTTCAGAAATGTATTGCAAGAGAAAAAATAAATTTAGTGGACTTCTTTATAAGTTATATTTTCAATTTCATCTCCTGTCTGTATCATTTTTTTCTTATCCCACTGCTTGTAGAAATTAATTTTGATTTGTTAAGCAACGTGTATGAAATTGTATTAATAATATTTTATTATTATATACTGCTGGTTCATGAAAGGATTTTGCTGATTCAAGTCATTGATATCATATTATGAATTTTTATACGCTTTTAATTTTGTGCGTAGATGAATAAAAAATATGATTGATTTTTAAAAATATTTGTAATCTTTACAGAGTAGGGTGGTTTTGGAAAACAATCTGAAATAATTTCAATAAATTCCGACGGTGGGGTTGCGTAGATATAAAGGCTCTGGGGAGGGGGGGGGGTATTGAGATATAAAGGCGTGGAATGGATTCTCCATAGCAACACAACCTTCCCTCCTAACTTTCTTCGCCTCTTCACTCCCAAGCTTAAAACTTCATTTACTTACTCCAATTCTACTCAAGTCTTATTATTTCCGGAAGTCATAACCAGACTTTTAATGACTTATTTAAGACCCTCCCTAATATCTAAAAAATATATTTCATTCTCTGCAACTAATCTAGATAAGGTAAATAATCTATCATAGTATGGATTGTTTGTTGATATGGATTTTCGGCAAACAAATTGAATGAAAATTATTAGTTGGTATTTATTTTTTAATATTATTAAAATGCGTTGTTAATTGGGTTTGACGAAAGAAGTGAAAACTTGAAAATTTGGACTTTATTTAGTCTTTTTCTGTCAGTTCGAGATTTACTATCTCTGCTGAGTATCTGAGTATTTATGCAATTTTACGTGCTTTTTTTTTTTTTTTTTTTTTTAAATCCTTATTACGCCTTAAATATCAAAAAGTTGATTGGTCTAGTTATTTACTGGTATTTGACTTATTTTTTTTAAAAGAATCTTCCAATAGTAACTGTTTTTTTGGTTTGTAATTGATACTGTTATTATTAACTAAATGATAATGATGTAAATTTCAGTAATGATTTTTTTGTTTTATTGAATTTTTTTTTTTAAATTGTTTTTATTTATTGATAGATTTTACAATCTGCAACACAGTTGTGGGTAATAAGGTAATAGTGATGAATGATCACATTCATTTTAAAATAAAATAAAATAAGAATAAATAAATGAAAAAAAAAAATATCACTTAAAATATATACAAACAGAAGGATAATCAAAATGAACATACCAAACTATGTGTATGAAAAAAATAAATAAATAAAATAACATTATGATAAACTAATATAATCGCTAGTCACATTTACACTCTTATATAAAATATTTACACAATCGACCTGAGGATCTCATTTTCCAGAAAATTACTTAAGAAAAAGAAAGAATAAAATTTTACCAACAGGTCGAAAGAAGATTCAATTCTGCTCTACAACTATAAGAAATCGCCAAAGTTAACATTAGAAAATGTCGCCATTATTAGTCATATATTCTCATCTTGCCTTTATGAAACGAAGTTGAGAGGATAGGTCGCAACGTAACTCTTGAGGTATTCCCCTTTTTTATATCAACATTTTGTTAATGTAAAGCAAATATGTTCCTTAGTGAAATCCCAGTATTTAAAATTCTGCTATGTATATCCATGAATCCCACTGCTATATAAAGATAACATTCATGTTTATTTCGTTTTAGTCGTAAATAAATATTAACATCCTTAAGCAGAAATGACCCGTAGCTATGCTCCATAATTTAATAGGTTTCAGAATATATGTATAATTAAAGGTATTACTGATTCAGGCATAGTAATTATAATTAGTTCAGTTTAAGTTATAGGTAAATTCTAAAGATTTTTTTTTACTTTCAACGGCTCGGTTGTCAGTGGAAGAAGTGAATCGACACAGATAAATTTCACTTAAAATCAGCAGAATCTTGCGGACCGCGACAGAAGACAAAAGAGCTTACGACGATTTTATTTGCTGATTACGCGCCTTTTTAGCATAAAGAGTCGGTTTAGCTTCTTCGAGATAAAACGCTGGTCGATAAAGTATATATAGCTTTCATCAAGTGGAGTATTTTGTGTAATCAATGCTTAGCTCAGCAATAATATTTCTGTTTGTTTTTTGTTGACACGTCGTATTATAAAAAAAACACCTGGCTAATAATAATAAAAAAGTTTATTTGAATTAATTACTGATAACCCTGTATCCGTATCATTTAAATACACTATCAAAGGGAAAGCTGATCGACTGGGTTAGTGGTCCTTCCTAATTAAATATTTCATTTTTTAAATGCTTTATCTTTTTAGATGTTAATTGTTAAACCATCATTTTCAAATCCTGGTTTAACATAAAAAAGTAAAAATAGTTATCAGTCTGATATTTTTCTAATATTATTTACGAATTATATTGATATTTAAATCTGCAACAATGTTTTTTTTAATTTGTCCTTTTTTTTTGTTCATATCCCTCAGGAATTGGCAATATCTTCTTCAGATAAATATGTGTTAGTAAAATAATTTTTGTGTTAGGTTTTTAATAAATTTAAATTATATATTTTTCCTCTTGCATATATCCATTAAATAACTCTTGCTAGCTTATGTGATGTCCATTCTACGTCATCAGAGAAGATGACAAACTGGAAATTTTTCCAACACAAACATTGTTCTAACATTATACAACGCTAATGTAAGTGTGTTTGTGTAAATTGTTTTTTACTAAATCCGCAATTATTATAATTATCTTAACTGATTATTAAACACTAAAACGTAGATAATTCAAATTATTATTAATAAACGAAAACATTGTCTAGATTTAGTGTCGTTAATTGTGTCTTGTATTCATTGTCTTATTTCAAATAAAAAAATATTCTCTCCTCTGTAGGGTATGACTACGAATGCAATGAAATCCCTAGTAACAATAAAAAGCTCAAGTATACAAAAACTATTATCCTTCCCACTGTTCTATATGGATGCAAAACGTGGTCTCTTCCACTAAGGAAAGAAGGACAGCGCTTTGAGGTTCTTGAAAATAAAATATTCGGACCGAAGATGGATGAATTAATGAAAGAATTTAGAATACTATACAACGCTGATTATATGGAACTACTCCAGGTGACTATAGTTCAGCTTATAACATTGCGGCGTATAAGATGGATGTGTAACGAACGGATCCCTAGAATCATGATAAGCACTGACGATAAACGTCTGACGAGTAGACCAAATCGTAGATGGGTGATTTATTAGATTAAGGTTTGGAGGGGCGTCATTGGACAGATGTATGTAGAGAACGATTCGTGGTATCGGTATCGAACTTTCGGGTTTGCTATGCCTTAATTATTATAATTATATGTATATAAAGTGTTATATGTTCTTCATGTATGTTTTATTTATTTTAATATCTTTATTAAAATTTACTGCTGTATATTATATAATACATTCGGTAAATTTGATCTTAGTTAAATGGAGTGTTACAGGCGTGTAGAGCAACTATCCATTGGTAGCACTCTAATGACATTTTACATTAGCAGGTCTCGTGGCCATCTTATTTTCAGGCGCCTTGGAGGATTGTCTGGAATGGAAGAGGATGCAAGGTTAGAAACTAGGGCTAGGGGGTTTGAGTGGTTAGGGAGTTTATGATGGAATCTGGTTCGGGCTAGATCGGTTACATAGGGAACACTAAGGTCTTTATGTATGATTTTATTTGTGACAAAGTAAGGAGCAATGAGGATTTTACGAAGGATTTGGGATTGTAAGGATTGTATACGAGAGGAATTCGAAGGTTTACTGGAGCCCCAAAGCTCAACTCCATATGTCCAGATTGGGCTTATTATAGTCATGTAGATCAGTCTTATTTAATATGTTGGAAGTTTTGACCGTTTGTCTAGTAAGTGCTGTAATAGTCGAAATCGACGTGCAGTTTCCTGTCTTTTCAGTCTTGTGTGAGGATTCCAGGTTA
>NW_027109568.1:832863-856754 GCF_000696795.3 Halyomorpha halys
TATATTTATTTATCAGATGTATCACTATTCAAGTTAAAGTTTTAAATAAATATCAGCGTTTATTCTTCGTTCCGTGCTCAATAAAACGGAAAATATCAACTGCACGGAATACATTTTGCATAACATTTTAAAGGTTGATTAAAATGTCAAAACAAAATCATAGAGCTATGTACGTTTGATACTACATTAGATCCTGTTTTTTATAACACAAAAAATTGCCATTTTGTAACTTTTTTTTTTTTTGGAAAATATCAAATATCGCTTCTACGAGGATCATTTTTAATTACTTTGAATCTAATTTCAAAACACTCATCACTAAGGACTAATTCGTCTTAGGTCAAAAGTTTTCTGTGATGTGAAACGAAAAATTTATGAAAATGTCAAAATGGTATAAAAATATTGTTTTATGCTGTTAAGCAGTGGAGATTATTATCTACATCATATTAAATTTAGATATAAGTTTAATGAATGTTTAAAATTATGGAAATAACATTTTGTATATTATTCATATACAATAGAATAAATGTATTAGATTTGAAATAAATTCTTATCATTTATTTTTTTTTTAAACTGTACTACATTGTGAATTAAAAAATATTTCTAATTCCTGTTTTTTCCACCATTATTTTTTAAATCGTGACTTGTGTAAAATATGATAGTTATTTAAAAAAAATGATAGGCGTAATTTAAAAACCATAGGAATTTCTACAATTTCTTTTCTATCCACCTTTCATTCATACCTAAAGTGGTAATGATGGCCGTTTACCCTCTAAGAAACTGGGTTTCCTGGTTTCACTGTTAAAAGAAATACTCAACCTGGAATGGTCGATAGAAAGCTTTCAATGCCAGAGCTAGGGATGGATATGGGGAATAGGAAAAACTTAACTGTGTCAGTATGGCAGTCCAGTTTGGTCTTGTCAGCTGTCGATTCCAACACATCTTATCGGCATGCCTATCTTTGGAATAATCGGGTCGTTTTATTCTTTTTCTTCACCTCATCTTACTAAGAAGGTTTATAGTTAACTAGTTTATAGTTAATAGATCGATAGAAAACAGCGAAACACGATCTCAGTTATTAATGGAAGTTGTTTCAAACCAAGTACATCATTCAAAGGCCGAACTTCTTTATAGAAGAGGTTATCTAAGTCTACCTTTTTTATAATCGGGTAATTTTATTTAAATTTAAAATTCTATTATTCGACATCGGAATAACTTTTTCATGGCGATTGTTATTCTTTAATTATACAAACACAGTGACACTCTTGGTCATGTAGCTCGTAGTTTACTCTATACACTTGTTTTAGAATATTTAAGTCATTTAGTTTTACAATAATGGTTTTTTTTCTGACTTTATTTAGTTTATTCACAACTGTTAAAGTATTTTTACAACCAGCGAATGAGATGTAGAGAGAGAGAAAAAATAATAATAATAATAATTTAAAAAAAAGTCATGAAGGCATGAAGGTTAAGGTCATCCAATGATGCCTCTCCATTAAAATTGAAATTTAAAAATCAATTCAAGAGGTCCCTATTCCAGCTCCTTCGTAAACGTCGTCTCGTGTCTGGTAAGTCTAGTGTTGATAGTCCTTGAATTAGAGGGTTAGTGTGTGTTGGAAGTGCGTCATGAAACCGTTTATATAATGATTTAATGGTTGTTTGTACGTAGGGAGTTAATGGTTTTTTAAATATATAATTTATATCCATTATAGTCTCAAAACCTTTTATTTTCTTTACAAGTCCGACGTTTCGGCCAATTTGGCCATCATCAAGGACAATCTGTCACAAAACAGCTATTATTACATCTATGATTCTCAACAATTCAAAATACTTAACAATATTATTTATAATTTATCTTAGCTTAATACAATAATTTAAAAACACAACTTCATACAGGCTATTCTGCCCAGGTCAATTCAACATTAAAACAATAGGTAAACATATATTTTTTGTTAATAAGCATATCCTACATTATGTCTAATTACTTAATTAGTCAATATTCACATTAAAACAAGAATAAAATTCTTTATCACAGTCACTTATTTGTTAAAATTTATCACAAGAATGTTTGTAACTAATGGTTTTGTTTTAACAAAGTTCAGTGGGTTATCAAAAATTTTAAAAACCAATCTCAGATGAGTATTGAGAAAACCTACACTTTCTGAGCTGTTGCGAGATGAAGTCGGGGTTTTAGGCAATAAAACTCCCAAAAAACCTACTGTAATTATTCTCAAACGGTGTCAAAGTAAGGTGTGATTTTCGGGTTCTATTACCCGCGTGAACACTATGTTTATTCGTTTCAAACGGTGACAAAATGTAGTAGGGTTTCTTAGTTATTTTCAGATATAAACACATCTAACCCTGGATAGTTTATGGGGTGTAAATAGGATAATTAGAAAACATAAAATGTACATACAGTGAAAACAACTTAGTATTTTACTTAAAAAAAAAGTGGCTGCTAAGTATATCATCCATTTTCCGCAGATCCTATTGCGTCCATAATATTTCAAGGTTAATTATTCGTCGTGTGAGAATAAAATATACGGAACGAGCCGTTTTTTATACATAAGTGTGTCCTAAAAATCACATTTTCGCATAGGTATGTAAAAGTAGATGTTATCTTCTAAAATTGGTAATAGATTCATTTAATCCCTAACTTTCCTACTTTAGGCATTATCGGACCACCCTGTTACGATGCACAGGTGTCGCAAGGGAAACCCGGATAATCTTACTGCCCCGCACTTCAAACCGGATGCAGTGTTGAATCCCTGACTGGAAAAATTCTGGAACGACGATGGCTCAAATTATGTATATGTTCCCAAACTTGATAATTCGTCTCTGTTAAATGAAAAATGAGTCCTGGGTGGATTTTAATGCTCGCACGATAACAATTCTTCCTTCCCCCCTCCTCCCACATTGCAATACATAAAGGTGGTTCCATCAACAAACAAAATTGAAGCAATCTGCATTATTTTGAAAGATATTGATCCATCCAAAATAAATTTGTGACCAATAATTTCAAAATAATTAATACACTTTCTTTCTAGTTTGAAATCAAGCCGCAGAGTAAATTGAGACATCTTTGTTCAAACAATAAATAATCTCTTATTCCAAAAAGAACCCGAATTCGAATTTACGTTTTGGTTCTCGATTATTTTTATGTTTACGGTACGTATCGTTTGCAGATTTCTGGCAATTGCTACAATATTCACGTGATTTGGAACTAAATCAGTTCCGTCTTGAGTAGTGTTGATTATCTAACATTCACAAATAGATCTACTAAATAAAGAGCTGGACGCCTGCCGGGCGAGAAAACACTGGTACAGGATTCAGTCGTCGCAGTGCATTGTATTTGTACTAACATAACTTTTTAAACAGCTCAATATAATTTAAGTTTTTTATATTCTCCAAAAAAGTAACTAAGTCTTATCGGTACTTAGGTCCGGTGATTTTGGACTGTGACCCAGTATTGCGATATACAGTCAAAAATGGAAAAACGTTTCAGTGGATGTTTAGACTCTCTAACGTTTTATTCCCTTCCATTAGTTTTTCCTCTTGTTTATAATGAAAAATCGTTTAAATCTGTGAACTACGTTCTACCTTCAAAATTTGTAAGTAGATTAAAGAATTTCGTTTTTTTATACATTCAATAGAGATATTATTTTATCCTTAATTTTTGTGTTGTCGTAAATGGAATGTCTTAATTTTCATTTTAGGTTTATAAATATGAACATTACCATTATTTACTCTTATTTTTTTTTTTAATGATCATTATTTCAATTTATTACTATTATAATTCTTTTATGTTTTAATATTAGGTTGGTGCATATTAAATGTTGAATTTTTTTTTTTTATATGCAAATATTCCTCTTCCTGTTTTCGGTATGCTTTTGTTTTGGCATAACCTCGTTTAAAGTCGTACTTTCCATCACCAGAGTCACATTTCAACAAAGGTGATCTTCTCATAATTGTTCCTTTTTGTTATTCGTTTTGAATTTTGTAACTATATAAATTTCACCGATATTCCTGTAATTATTTTTGTATGAATATATAGTTGGTAATAATGCTGCAAAAGCTGCACGCAATATAAACTAAGTGTTTGGGGAGAATACTGTTAAAGATAGAAAAGTGCAGCGTTAGTTTGAAAATTTTAGGTTTTTTTTTTTTCCCCGATCCCTCTAAAAACAGAAAAACTTTAAATTAATAGTTAGCATTACGTATGGTTACATAATTCAAATTAAATATTACCTTTTTCTACCAATGGTACTTGAAGGTACACGGTGAAATACTTATCTTCTTGTTTTGATGTGTCCGTTCTCTATGAATTCTGTTAAATGTCTGGTGAGGTGAGGTGCCTCTCCATGTTAATCAAAAAAGAAACAAAATTAAAACAGTTAATATTTAAAGACAAAAAGATAATGTTAAATAATTAGTAAAACAGAAGTCGAAAAAAGAGTAGGGTTGGGGGGGGGGGAGGAGTGCATGAGAAGAAAGGTTTAAAGGGTAATGTTTACAGGGTTTTGTAATCCTTTTCTGCCCTGCCACATCGCAGGAAGGGGGGATGGGGTGACTGATTGGATTGAAGAAAGCAGGGAGACTGTTGAAGAACTTGATGTGTCTTCGTGTGATATGTTAAAAAAAAGATTGGTCTGGTGGTTTTCACTAACAGCGAAGAAGACCCAAAAGGACTTTGACGGTCCCATACATCGCACAAAAGAATTGCATACTTAAATGAATTTAAATATGAAGTTTTGCAGCACCCAGCCTTATTCATCGGATCTCTCGTCAACCTGCTTTCATTTTTTTTAAACATTGGATCTTGTTTTGTGGGCAAAATAGTATAAAAATGAAGAAAGGCTGAAAAATTCGATTTCTGAATTTATTGATTCTAAAGATCAGATTTTTTTTAAGACACGCGTCTATACTTTAAAGTCCTGCTAGGCAATGTGTATTCAAACGAATGAAAAATATTTTGAATTAATAAACAGCTTATGAAAAAAGAAATGCAGTTTTATATATTCACTAAAAAATCCGACATCGCATATGCACCAACCTAATATTATTTTATAATTTTTATGGATTGATTTTTGTGTGTTTTTTCTTTCTATTCTTCTCGTCCCATAATAAATAGAGAATATTACAATTATTATTAAGTAAGTATGCAACTGTAAGTGTCTACGCGTACTGCATCTGATTTTTTTACAATAAATGTTTGACATTTTAAATTAAATCCTTAATAAGTAATCATGGACTTGTGTTATTTTCAAACCGAAACTATTCTACCTTGGCCAGGAAATTAATATAGTTTGTTAGCCGGTGAGACAATAAATAATGTTGATAATTGCAGAAGCCTGGCCGGGACTTTAGTTGCTTTCCGGGTTCCGCCTCTCACTGCTTTATCGTGCTAGCTTGGAACTGTTCCAGTTTTCGTAAGGTAGTGCAGTTTCTCCTCCTACGATTGCGTGGGTGTAGCTTTCTAATTAAAGATGTCTCCGAGTACTTAGTCCAAATTAATATCTAATTATTTCTCTGCTTGGTTAATTTAAAGTTTTGTTCATTCGTTGATACGGTTATTAAAAACATTCGTAAAGTAATGCGCTGCGAAATATTGTCTTTATATATATTTGTTTTCTATTATTTAATTTTCTTAGTGAGGATTGGCCTGAAGTAAATCACTACTATATAATTGTCGGTGCTGAACAGTCCGTTATATTTTTCATGTCGTTGTAAAATTAGTATTATAGTGATAAATGTGTGATTTAACATGTAGCATGAATCATGTGAATATTATTTAAGTTGTGTTTAGAAATATTTCATTAGCTCTGTCCCTACGACCACTGCTGACAGTCCACAATTGTACGGGACATGCGCAGTACGTGTGGGGAAAACCCGCATTACGCATACTCCATACAGTGCTGCACAGTCAGAAGTGGTTGTTGGAACATACTTACAAATAAAATTACTGATGTTAACACCACAAAATATGAAAATAATACTGGTTCAAGTCTTCCGTAGGAATTGACATCTTCGCGAATTCAACCATTACAATAATTAATTGAGGTGAAAGGAGTGATGTGAGGAAGTATGTAGTCGAAATTTTACGATAATGAAATTTTTATAATAGAGATAATAGTTGGGGATGCTATAAAAAATAAAAGACAATGATGGAATTTACTACCTAATTAATAGAAGTTTCACAGTTGATGTTTTAATACTTAGATTGAAGGTATTCTTACTTTTTACGAATCATATTTTTGAATTGGATATATATTTTTGAATATGTATTATATATATTTATATATATATATATATATAAACGTGATAGAATAATTAATATAGGAAATAGCGCTGAATAGTCATGAGGTATTGCACGCAACATTTTCCCTTTCACAATTTTATAAGTTACTCAAAGAAAATAATCGATTCTTTACGCTTTCATTTTCATTTGAGCGGAGATCTGCTGTGAAAAACAAGGGGAATGGACCGTGCCTAACGACGACCAGCTTACTGTCTGGAGAGTTATTGATGTAGGCTCAGCTTCATTTCATATTAAGTAGTCTTAGCCATGAAGATATTCAAATTAATTTTTTTCTATATGCCAAATTAAAACCTCTTGCAGGTTTTTTTTTCTTTTCGATAGAGGGGTGTTGAAATTGCATTTAAATAAATTATTTTTCTGACCGAAATATCACCTTATTAGAAAGAAATCCTGGTCAGTCAGTGTCTTATGATATGGAGGTATGGAGGTGGTAAGAAGATGGGCAGGATTTGTGTCTCGAAGGAATCTATCAGGACGCCTCTAAACAACAATAAATGTGGTCTCTTGCCATTGTGGGAGGCCAAAAACCAGATGGATAGGCGGAATCGACATAGATGCGAAAAAGCTGTATGCAAAAAAATAGAAAGCAGTAGCCCAAGAGAGGCAGGCGTGGACATGGCTGTCTGTAGCTGAGGAATTTAAGGCGCAGGTTTTGGAACCTCTGAACTGCAGCGGCCCCGGTTCGAATCTGGCCTGGGGGGTCGACTTTTATTTCTGTGGTGGTCTCACGAAATGAAAATTTGACCCTCTACTATGATTAATTTAGGGTGGTACCCTGTAGATAACCCCCCTCCTCCCCATAAGTTAGAAATGACTAGGAAGGAAACTAGAAGAAAGATATAATGGTGTAATAAAAGAAATAAAGATATTCAAATAAAATTAATTTTTCCTTCTAAAAGTCTTCTTCTGAGTATCATTTCAGATAAAAACTCAACATTAGATAATTGTTTCAAGATTTCAAAAATTAAGCCTTAAACCCATAAAATAACTATGAATTCAGGTATGATAAGGACAGAAAGAGATAAGATAAAAATAAATACATACCTGAGATAGCTCATCTCGCATTAACTGTTTAAAAATGACTAACAAAATAGAGATACTGTAACATTCCAAGATAAGTCATCATTAAATCTGAATGATACAGAATTTCTATCTAGTTGGTCTTCGGTTATGATAATACCTAAATTATCCAAACGTGTTTAATGCCTATTTTTTATTTTCGATTCTTCCTAAAATACCCCGTCCCATATCTTAAAACAAATGAGTACTTACTCAAATCACTCGATATTTAAAACCTGAGTTATACACATTAAATCTAAATATTTTTATAGTCGAATCTCGCTGAAATAAAATATTCTTCTAGTCGCTATTATATTCAAAGGATTTGTTTTGATCGAAGAGTAGTAATGTTTGGAGACTGTTCAATATATTTTTTTTTTATGTTTACAATTTAATATTTATTTTTGTGCGTTATGGAGGTTACTTAACTAAACCCATTCATAACCCATAAAAAACCATATCGACGCATTATGATTCTGCCTCATACATATTTTAGTTTTTAGTCAAATTCACACCGTGTTTCAATTTCTGGTGCTTTTTAAATATTACTCAAGTAAACTATTTCAAGTCTCCTCTTCTCATTTTTAGCAAACATTTCAGAAGTGATGTCCTTGAGGTCTGGTCGGGAAGCATTGCCGTTTTTTGTGTTATGATATGTCAACCAACCTACTCGATATAATTGTCTGTTTCAAAAGTCAGATGAGTAAGGCTACCACGGAGGATGGGAGTGAAGGGTTTTACGCCGTTCTCTAATTTCTGGTGCTTTTTAAATATTTCAAAAGTGATATAGGATCGTTGCTCCCTGGGGGTCTTAGTGCGGCGGGTCTATGATGACTAATTTCAATAATTTTATATCTTAATTTTCCATTTTATTTATTTATTATAATAAATTTTATTCGCTTACTAAATGGAAGAGTAACAAAACTGCATTACAATAAATTGGATACAATTTTATAAAATATGGATACCGTTATAATAAGTGTTTCTGTAATTTGTGACAAAATTAGACCATGACGAAGATGTTAAAAGTGCGGAACATGAAAAGTAATGTTGTTTAGTCTACTTAGTTATCTACGAATACATAATACATGTGACAAGCATGTGTATATAAATAATTTTATCCTGTTATTTTAACATGTTTCACTTGAAGTTATTTTCATTTTCAAATTAATTTGTTCTTTGATGGAAAAACGTATTATGCCTTTTGTAAATATTAAATTGGATTTCCTCGAATGTTATCAAATCACGGGAGTTATGGTTTCGTTTCAGGTTTCATTAATGACTCCATTTAGATATGATGTTTTAAGATAATGAAAGCACAGGTATTAACTGTTACAAACAGACAAAAATATTGGTTGAATTTATTTAATGATATGCTCACCGGCATATTACTCTTACTAGTTTTGTAATTTGTATAATGGTTTATGCATTAAAATTTTAAAAGATGTTGGTTTGCTTATAAACTGCGATATAGTTGATATAAAATGAAGGGCCCAGTCTAAAAGAGTTATAACTATAACAAATTTTCGGCATAAAAAAATATTCTGACCTAATCCGACTGATACTACTAGCAATGATGATTAATTTCTTGCCTCTGAAAAGTTTGACAAAACTTCATTTCTAACCTGTTTAGGATCTTTACAAATCGTTAGTTTGTGTTATGTTCTCGCTAGTTTGAGTGTCACAAAACGGTATGGATTAGATTCCTTCTTGGGTCAATCAATTTATTTTAGTTATACCACATTTCGAAAGGTTCAGCTATAAATGTTAATTTCGTTTGGAGAAGCATTATGAAACGAAATTCAACTACGACTCTACAACAGATCACGTTAGTTAATTGATTAATTTTGTTTATTAAAAAAATTAAATTGATTAATTTTTTTTTTATTTTTCACGTTAGTTAATTAATGAATATTCGTTATTATCTATTTTGAATATTTAATATTCTTGAATAACTTTCAGCTATATTTGGTATTATTTATTCTTTATTACGTGTTAATTTCTTATACTATTATACAGTTATTATATATTTTGGGTATTCTTTTTTAACTTACCTACTATTTTTTTATTTATTTTTTTTTATGTTAGTTTGTTTGTATGTTGTACCTCCACCTTTGTATTGTTTTATTTTAGCCTCTATAAATACCTGCATTGTGGGCCGAAACGTCAGCTATTAAATAGCTGGAACTATTTATTAATTTTTCTCTCCCGCCAGCCATCTTCTAATTCACTTATTCTCAATCATTTATATTTAATTTTTTTTTATTTTTCTTAAAATAATTAATTCCTGGTGAAATGAATTCAATTATATCAAACATGAAATGTGGCTTCATAACTTGTTTCTTCGCCATATTCTACAGTTGTGGTTCCCAAAAGGGGTTCCGCGAGCCACTTCCAGGGGTTTCCGGAAATAATTTAGGAATATGTAATACCATGTCTACTCAAGAAGGTTTTGAATCTTCACCATCTCAGATTTCTTCAAACTTTGCTCTGATGTTGTGTATGCTAAACTTTCTTAGCTTTTACTAAAAAGACGAATCACGAATTTGTATCAAATGATAAAGTAGGGGTTTCACCATTTTCCTTATCATACCAAAATAGGTTGGAAACCACTGTTCTATAGTAGGTTTATGATTCTCCATCTTATCTATTAAATGCTAAATTTAATGCGTCAACCAATTGTAGATCTTGCGTAGTAGATCTTCAGTAGATGCCGAGGCATATATATATTTTTTGTTCATTGCAATCTAAGTAGCTTTTCATTGTCATTCCTGACATTTACTTTTTAAATTGTTCATTTTTTCTTCTTTTTTTTTCCTTCTTCCGAACTGAGGCACTTAGCTCTAATCACCCTAATAGGACCTAGTGAAGAAATAAATTTCGACATGTATATTTTATGTTAGTGTTATGGTGGACGTTTTACCACTTGCTTCAATAATACCTGTTGAATACCTTCTGTTTCTTGGGTATTATATATTGGATATAGTGTTGAATACAAAAACAAGAAAGTTGAGGCCCCCAAATGGTTGGGCAAAGCATACCTAATTTACACTTGCTACACGAGGGACGGTGGATACAATAGCCATGTTATTTGTGGTCCCCGCTCCTGGTCTTGTTTGCCTATACCCTTCTGTGTTTGTGGCCACTTTGTGCTTTCACAGCAGCGTTCAATTATTTTTATAATGGTTTGTAAACAGTAGTTATATCATATTTTCTATAACATTAAATGAGCTTGTGCATTAATTTTTGATGTTAAAAATGGTTATTAAACTTAACTAACGTTTGTAATTTTAATTGTTATTCATCCATTTCCTCAAGTTCGAAATGTAATCCACTTGTTAAATATTTATAATATATTTAATTTTATATTGATATGATTTTATGTAATTTTTAACAAATATTTTTGTCTTCTTTTCAGCAACTCAAAGATGAGCTCGGGGAAGTTGTTGCAGAAATGGAAAATATGGATGCGGCCGACGACAGGTGTGTATTATATAGTTATGTACTCATGCTAAACAAAATAATACTCAATAACCCACAGGGTTAATTTACAGTTATGGTATAACAGAAAATAGTTTTCTGCCCTACCGGACACGAACCCAGATTCGAATCAAACATGGAGTTTAATCCAAAAAAGGAAAAAATATAATAATTAAAATTTTGAACTATAAATTGATATAATATAACAATAGAATAAAAACTCTAATCACTTGTACACCATTATGTACAATATTTACACTTAGACTTAATTATAACTTAGATAAAAAGATTATTAATTAGCTATGACACGTTAATTTTCAATTTAAAAAACATTTTCCGGAATTGAAGAATTGATTACAGAAATGAGGTAGCTTCCAGTTTTAAAAGTTTAGGAAACTTAATACTATCTCAAACTTCCAAATAAAAAAATAATTTGGTAGTTTTTCTCAATTGTTCATAGATATTTATGTATACAGTGTTTTCACTCAACAAAATATCCTCCTGACGATGTACAATAAATTGAATTGTTTAAACTATTTTCATTTTTTTTGTCACAAAATGTATGTTCTATTGCATCCTACAACAATTTAATTTTAAAAAAAAATTTAAATTAAAGGCCAATAATATTTTACTATTATTAATAGTTTATAAATGATCAATAATATAATTGATTGGAGCTTTATATTTCTGGTAAAAAATACAAAAGAATTATTTTCCTCACGAAAGTGCACATGTCTAAACTATCTTAGGATGGAGTTACTTCCTTTTTTGCAGCAAACCCTTCAATTGATAATATAAACTCTCAAGTTTAAATGTTTTTTTGGCATTGTTTTCTAAAAAGTGTGGGAATTTTCCGGTTTGTAATTCAAGCATTACTCATAAGATTATCCAAACGATATGATATGATGATATAAAAGTTTATGCTAATGATTCATTACGCCAGTGGAAGTTGGGTTGTTGAACGAGATGGATTGCGGTGTATGCTTAGTGAGAAAATCAAGGTATTGTTATTGTAACTTAGATTTGTGCATGGATTATAAATTATAGAATTCAATTCCATTTTATTTATTTATAATTGCCATCCTTTTATGAGATCAGTGGATTTTTTTTTCTTTTACAGTGTAAATGAAATAAATTAATTAGGGGAATGCGATTGTGGAAAATGTCGAACTTGAATTAGTAACAGAAATTCACATATTAAGATATCTTGAATGTAAATAACCAAGCCATGTATAAGAATATGATTAATTTAGATATTTAATAATTGATTTGAAAGATTTACATACTGCAAGTTTAGTTTTAATTAGATTCATTAACCTATTGAAAAAGTTATAGAATAACTTCTTAGTGCTTAAAGTATCTTTATATTTTATCTGATCGGTGTACCAGATTGAAATACATGATCAGTGTTTTAATGTTTCTGTAACCAAAAAGCCATTTCTAAAAAAAAAAATGTTTTTCTTTAAATGCTTTTTCAAAGTATAATTTCTTTTTTTTTTTAAATTGTTTGTGGTTGTTATTGCTATCATCTAACATAACATCTAGAATAAAAAATTTTCATTGATGTTAAAATTGAACGTTAAACCAATATTTTTTTAAAGGGGAAAATGTGCTAATTGCTTTGATTAATGAAAAGTATAATTTATGTTATCAAATTCAGCATGTTGGTACGTGTGAATACAATATTTGATTGACACACCCTTGCAGGAACAGTCAAACCAAGTTCCGTGATAAGCATTTGATCGTGGACTTAACATACACTTTCAACTTAACATTGCTGCCACTGCGCACTCATGTCAAATTAACATCAACTTCGACTATCTGTGTTATTCACATTTTAGAAAACAATATTTGACATCTGTTAATTCATTTTAAATCCTTGCTAAGAACTTTATCTTGAGGTTTACATTTCAGGTAGAATCTGTTAATTTTATTTTTATTCTAAGCTCTTATATTATATATGAAATTTATATAAGGTGAAGGTAAATTTGTTAAAATTTAAAGGCAAAATTATTTCACCAATTTTAATTATCGAACAAAATTTTCGTTTAAACGAAATAAATTTTGACCATCCCAGGTGGGATGGTTATTATTATGATGTATCACAAAGTTACCTTCACCTTAAGTGAAGTTTACAGTTTAATATGTCAAAAGAAGTAGTTACTCCTGTTTCAGTTTATTTCATGTGAATTAATATTATTTTATTTGCTGGTGCAATGTGTACCATATGAAGAAACTATATTATATCGAAAATAATATGAAATAAAATTTAAAAAAATATATCAAGAAAATTTATCTTTCTATTTGATAATATATCAGTGGTCGGTTACGAAAACCTCGTAACCTCCTCGTTTTTTATTTTGAGGTTATATTACCATAACTATAATATAATATATACCATATATAATATGACGTAACATATATAATTTGTGATTTTAGAGAAGCATTATATTTTAACTACAAACATATTTTTTTCCTGCCAAGTTCAGTGATCTCTAATATATCATACCTAATTGAGTAGATATATCTGCCTTTTCTAATTAATGTGCCTCGTATAATTATCAGTAAATGCCTTACCACAGTGGAAGTAAGTTTTATAGTGCCATTAACTACTATAATTTATGATATCGCAAATAATGTAATCAACTTCTGAGATACGGCCTGTTGATACTTTGAATCGTTTGTTACATAAGAATTATAGGCTTGTATTCAGATATATCTTGTTTGTAATAATAATAAGTCGCTGTTAGATGTAATGTCTTGTTACTAGATATTTTCCACAGTGCTTCGCTCATGCTATTAATTTACTATCCATATTTCATTAACAATTAATGTCTTCGATGGTTATTATTTTTATTTCTGCTTTAATTAGACACTGCTACACTCGCTCAAAAGGAATAAACTAACATCCAACGAATCCTTTTCAGTGTAGGTTGTGCCTACTTGACTTGTAACATTCCTTATAGAAGAATTTTAAAGTCCTGTTATTAAGTACTCTTAAACGTACGTGTAATTATGATCTACGTATAATATGATCTAATAAAGATATTTTAGGTCTTTTCAAAAACATTTATAAATTTAGTTAAACCAATTCACTTGTAAGAATGAACAAGATATTTTCGTTGTCTAAAAATATTTATTTATTTTAAACTAAGAATATGTATTTCCCCATTAAAGTTTTTTCTAATTAAGGGAAGGTTTCCAGTTTCTACTTCATATAAAAATGGAATTGGCTATGTCTAAGACATTTTTGGCACTGTTTTTATTTTCATTATTTTAAAATAATATCTTGGTTTTCTCGGTCAGACAAATTAATTTTGAACTTACTGAAATGATTTAATAACTCAAATTTCGGTTACAAATTAAATCTAATTAAGTTTTTGTTTTTAATTAACTCTCTGTCAAAAATATAGTAAGGGATTGATTAAAGACAGATTTTATTATATTGAGATATAGATAATATGAGTTTCCGTGGGACCTTGCAAAGTGTTTGTTAAAATGAACATGGGTCCATTCCTTGCATGTTAGTTACTAGTATCCTAGATTTAGACGTTGTTGGTTTTGTTTTGTAGGGCACAAAACACTGGATTTAGTGTTCCAGGTTTTGTATAATTTTGGAGCAGTTCGAATATATATAAATATGTATATATTTAATTGTGGAAGTGGATAACTCTGTGGTAAGGCACTATGCTACTAACTCCAAGGATCCGGGTTCGAATACGGCTGTGGCAGATAATTATTATCTATTTCTCTGTAGCCAGGGGTCAACCTAGTGGGTTCGGGAGCTCTTTGGGTTCCACCCAGCATCATAAAGATGGATTAATCACTTCTGATCCTTCATGCGTTGTAGCAGTACAGATTTAATTAATTGATATATTTAATGTATGTGATTGATACCCGCCAAATTAATATTTTACTAAGTCAAACATCATTCTCCAATCACTATTTTGTAGACATTGATTTTCTCAGTGAGTTTAATCTAACCATTTCTGTATTATATTCGATACCGCCGTTTTGTGTTCATTTATATCTATAAATAGAGTGAAGAGGTTGACCAAAATAGAAGCACAAGTCAGTCCTGATAAACATCACTACTAATTGCTCTCACTTCCAGTGTTTATTTTAGAGACGAAGAGTCATTAATCAGTCAAAAAACAATAAAGAATAAAAATACCATATTAAAAAAAATATTTTAGTGTTTGTAATTGTGTTTGTTAAATTATATTCATTTAGTGATTAGAATTTTCGATTCAGAATGGATCATGAAATGGAAACTGAATCAATGCTAAAACCATTGTATATATTGAAACAGAAATTTTATTAAACCACACAGGAAGTGACTGAAATATTATTCATACCATTTAAAAGAAGTCAATTTACTCATAATTTTTTGTTTAATATCTATATAAATAAGATTATATTTAGCAGAAATGATTCAACTTCTTAATCTACCCTATTTACCACATTGTGATGAGATAATGCTACTTATAAATATTCTATATTGTTAATAAGATATGAGGTTTATCTGTCGCTAAAATATAATGATGATATGAGGCTCAGTCAATAGTAAAACAGAAAAAAGAATTTTCTTAACTAATTATTAAACATTATAATGTACAGAATAAAAATTACGCCATCGCATACAATAATAGCTAATTTATAGTAACTTTAAAGAAAAAGAAACATTAGATCTGCAATCCAATATACTATTTAAAATTCCCGGTGAAGAGGCCTGCGGGAAATCCTATTTGGAACTTTTGAGCCTAAGAGTGTATTAAGACTAATACAGTTGTATCTCTATTACTGAAACTCTTTACAAACCTGACCAAACTGCCCTCACCGCTACCTTCAGGACGAAGAATATTTTAAATTTCATACACTGAAAATTATACACCTTTGGGAAAAATAATATAAAACTAAATCTAAAAAAAAAAAAAAGATTACAGTAGAAAAATGGTAAAAAAAAAAAAAATGAATCAGGTTATTAACAAAAATTCAGATATACAAAATTTAAATTCGTGTTACTCCAAACTCATAAACGCATAAGCTGTAATTAACAACAGTACCAAATATATGAAATTCAAAATAGAAATAAACAGATTGGCTATCTGCTGGAAAGAACAGATTATCTGGAAAACTCCCCATAAAAAACACACTTATTTTTCTGCATTTCACACTTGATTATTATTATTCCAATAATTGGGCGAGATAGTTATTGTGGACCTTAATTAGTTATATAGAATACATCAGTTTCCAAACAATTGTAATATTTCTGCTTATGAATTTTAATTTATGTTCTGCTCATTTTAGTGTTTAGTTAAGAAATGGCATCATTAAAGAAAACTTTTTTCCCACTGGAGTGCACGATTATGAGAGCAATAAAATCTCGTAACATCGCCTAAACATATTTGTTTTATCACTGACTGAGCCTCAAGATTCTTAAAGTATATATAAACTCACATTATTATAGGTATATATTGAAAGGGATGCGCTTACATAGTCACCATACAAATTGAGGCACTTGACTTAACGATACACAAGTTTTCCAATGCTTTCTTTAGAGGAGTTGCTCCACAATGTATTGGGGAAGGGTGAGGCTGTCTAAAATTTCCCCGGTTTTTCTCCATTTACCGGAGGTCTGGAGAATATTATCTGAAATTATCCCATTTTCTTAATATTTTTTAGAAGCCTGACGTCTCTTAATATTGTTTGTTAGCAATTTGTAGTATAATAGCCCCTTTGAGGAATATTTCACAGAAAGTTCACTGTATAAAGTTATTCTTCAAGTATCAGAATTCCCAACTTTCTGGATTTCCCAATTATCAGGGGAATGACTTCTTCTTCCACTCCATCCTTTAAGTTCCTGACCTTATGTCGCATAAATCTACCTCTAGTTCCAAACTTCCCCGTTATAATTTAGCTAGGATGGCGGGTGTATTATTATTACCGATTTGACTGGGGGCCAGAAGTTTCATTGTCGATGCCCTGACTCGTATCAGCTACTTCCCTCGTCATTGGCCCATTGTTTTGAACCCCAGTTTATTTCCATGTGGCAGCGGTGAGGAGATAGGTTAAGGCATGGCCTGAAGTTGTATCCTGTTGTTATTGTTGTTGGAAGATAGCTTTTCCCGGTAGAGATAAGACTATCGCTCCAACACCCCCCCCCCTATAACCCAACCGTAAAGTGCAGATAATATGGGGTAATTCTATAGGTTACTTGCACACGGTTCTGCTTCGACCATATTGAAGTCCAACTGGCCCAAAATTCGCTCTCGGTCAGGATCAGTTTTTTTTTTGTCTAGCTAACGTTTGCGATTTACTTAGGTAGGAAACCGTTCATCTGGTTTCTTGTTTTGTTTTTCCTCTTCATGCTTAGATCCGCAGCTGTCAAATAGAAGTTTGACTATCAGCAGATTGCTTAACTTATATTAAACACATGACATGTAAGGCATGAAGAACAGCTCCCGGCGATACCTTTCTGTGACTCAAAATATCAAGTTGATCTTGTCTTTATAACAAGCTTCCTCCACAACAAAACATCCTCCATATTAACTAAATTCAAAACGAAAATGAATTAATTAAGAAAAAAAATTATTCTTTTATAACTTGTATATATTTATTTATATATTACTTAATTAATCCTGTTTATCCGTTTATATAGAGAAATCTTTTCGCTTCGTAAATATTGCCTGCTATTTGGAGTTCTAAGCTTTTAGTTGAAGTTTATTTTATTGTAATTATTCTGTTTATTTTACCAGCCTCTTTCTCCTGCTTTATAAATAAAACCGTCATTTCTCCATTTTCTTTTAATTCAGTTCGTTATCTTACGGGGACAAAAGCATATTTACATTTTTACTGTTCTTCATCCCGTCCTACCTTTAGTGTATTTTTGAATTTCATTTGACGAATTTTCTTTGTATATTTAAGGTAGGTGCAAATTATAGAATTCGTCATTTGATCATTTTATATTTCTAATCAGAGTAGTTAAATATTCATTTGTCTTATAGTCTTTGTGAGGATAGTAGAAAACCTCGTTAAAATGATAAAAAATCCAAAATAATAAAATTTGTAGATATTCCACTTCTCTGGAGTAATATATAAAAACTTTAAACTGATTTAAATGGTTTTTTTTCTTTTTAACAACCGAGTTGACATTATTGTCACATCAGAATTAATTTGTAGTATCTAATTTACGATTTATTATCCTTATATTTTAAATCATATAGAGCGTTATTATTAAACGGGTACCATCGAAAATGGTTAAAAACTCTCTAGAACTAAATGTTTGATTATTTAAAAAAATTAAATTCGACGATGTCCTCATATGAAAAACTTGTCACTTATTTTTTGGACGTTATTTATTTTCCATTAGAATTGAGATCCCTTTACTGTTAGTTTTGATTATAAAAATGGTGCAAATCGATCTTAAACCTGTATAATAAAACCCGTTTTCAGGTTTTTGTAATCGGTATTCTGTTAAACCCCATTTTAAATTGTCTCTATATAAAATGTATGAGGAAGTTTTGCGACTATAGTCGCAAAGTTTCTAAGTTATATAGGTATAAAAGGTTAAATAAATATTATATTGAGAGAGAGAGAGAGAGAGAGGTAGAAGTGGAGGGAAAGGGTGATTAAATCAGTCCTCAGGACGGGACTCCCCTCAATTATTTAAAGAATTTCCCCCAATTTTCAAGCCACAGAGCTATCAGATTAGAGGTTTTCATTCAAGTTGTAAAATAAAAATAGCATAAATAATGACAAAAGTTAATTACAATTTTATCTTGTATAGCCGTCACTAATTAATTATTAACAGAAATCTATTTTTCTTTTATCTTTTTTTTAAAAGTATAATCATTAGTTTTATATTTAATAAAAATATTTTCCTGTATTTAAAATATTTATTAATAGCGAGTAGAGCAGTATTTGAAAAACAAAAAAAAATTTACATCAACAATATTGTAAAATTAGTCAATATTAGGAATCGATTCTCGTGACTTATTACTATTTGAAGATAGATACGCTTGCTCAAGCATGCTTGTATAGCATGTCGTCAGTAAGTAGATAGGTTCCCCCCTCCCACTCATCTCTACGCAGGCTGAATGCTCCCTTGTTCACATCGGACCCCAATACTTATCTTAAAATGCTTACCGTATGTTTTTGTGTCAAATGTATGTTTTGCATTTGCTTCACTGATAATAAAAGTAGGGTGAGAAAAAAAAATAAAGGATTGTGCTCATTTTATAATCTGGCTATATTCGAGGAGAGGCCCATTAGATCAAAACCATAATTGGTTAATCGGCTGATTGCCCTATAAGAAGCAAGCCTTCTCTCCCGTTGATGAAGACGATCACTTTCATTCACTTGAGCCCCCTTTGTCTACCCTGACCCGATTAGAAAGCCACTAGAGGAGGCAGTGACATTGTTTTGCCTTCAGCCCGGATCACTACTTTTTTTATTCGAGACCGAAGCGGTGAAAAGGAGACTGATCACTCATTATGGTGAAGAGACATCAGATGTTGGAAAACACAAGATTGAGGGAGCACCTTTTTTTTTTCTTAGCTTTCCCGAAGGCAATCTACCTTTGTGAATGAAAGAGAGCTGCTTCTTTAACAAGTTCCTCTCTGTGTTCCTTTTTCCCGAACCTCTTTCGCTTGCCCCAGATCACAAGCCCATCTCATCGTCATCGGGTGGCTTTTAACATTGGAGTGCCTGTCTCCATTTGAATATCCTACCTCTACGAGGAAGTTTCTTCAGCTGGTGATAAGAAGTTTTTTCTCCTATGAAAAAAAACTAATAAACCTTCTATGTCACAATTTTTTTTTTGTATGATTAACCTCCATAGCCCATTAGTTTGCAATCTTCCTTCCCAATCAGTCGATGATTATCTTATGAGGCGTGTGAGAAGAATGTAGCCTCCTGACCTTACATAGAACAATCATTTTCTAATTCCGACGCCAGTCATATTCATATTATATCACTCTCATTCCGCATATTTACTTCAGTAATAAAACTAAATTTAAAATAATAATTGTTTTTCTCATTTCCTGGTTCTCAACTTAGTAGTTGGAAATGTGATTATCATTACAAAAACGGGTTTAAATCTTCCGAAACATAATTATTAATTAATATAAATATTCTTTTATGTGTAGTGTAGTCTACCTTACCTCCCTTTCTTCAATTTTTTTTTTCAAATGCCAATATGTGTGCCCTTATTTAGTAATATTCGAATTAATTAAAAAGAATCATCTCACCCTCGGGTGAAATATTGTAATAGGAGAAAAATCTTCGATATATATATAGTATCCATCATTTATCTTCTTCATAGTTTCTCAAAAAAATCCTAAGTCTATCTACAAATTATTTTGGGTAATTTTTCAATAAAAGATTTATGTATCTTTATCTAAATTCTTTTCTTTTTAAATGTCGACGACTTTTAAAGCCTCTTGATAGATCATTATGTAAACAAACAACTTTGATATTCGTCATTAACTATGTCGTTTTAACTTACAGTACACCCACCCAATTTTCAAACTCGGGTTAGAAGTTTCAAATCGGACCTTACATATATTTCATGACAATAGGGTTGTTGAACAACTCCTCACGTTATTTTGGGGCTATTTTTTTTTATTTTTTTTACACTTTCCCATTCTTGTGAAAAGTTATTATTTTTTCATGGAGTTTTTATTGTTGGTGGGCACTAACAAAAACTACTGTTTAAGCTCCGAATGAAATTTATAGAACAATTATAAGTCCTGTAAATAAATATCCAAATATGACTATATTTCTCTATTATGAATTCTGTCATAAAACAAAAAAACAAAAATTATTTTTACCACGTTGTTACTTGTCGATTTTATTTCAATTATTGACTATTTTCTCCGTTATCCCGTTGGAAAAATTCATTTTGGATTTACTTTTAAAAATGAATATTTTTCGTCTAAATACTCATACCTGATGTTTTACTAGAGGAGTTATGTGGATTTATTCTAGTTTCTGTAATATACACCGATATTAACCCAGCTTTGTTGTATTACCTGTCACATAATAGTAAATAACGGACTTTGTTGAAGCTTTATGCGGAAAGATGGCGATGGCAGCTCACTTTCTTCTCCATTTACCGATCCAATCTACCGTATCCAAGGACAGTGAAACCTGCTCCTGGATTGCACCAGGTTTCCGCTGGCCATATTTGATTACAAACCTCTTCTAGTTACTTTAGTGTAATATGTTTATTATAAATGTGAATAAATACAGGTACAGCGGATTGTAGAGTGGAAGATGGAAGCGGAATTGCTAAGACGAGAGGATGATCCCCTTTGATAGCTGTCGGCCGCGGGTAATGGTGCCTTCACTCCTCCACCATTTACCTTCCCCTCATTAATGTTCCTTCTATCTGGAGATCTGTCTCGTTACTATTTAATCCACCAAGCGTCTTCTTAATATTTTACCATCTCTCTCTTGCCTATCTTAATGGAGGAGAGAGGAAAGGATATTTTGTAGCTGATTGCTTCTTTGTTAGCGGTAAATCCCTACTTAAGGCAATTTCCAGCTTGATTTTACGATATAATCGGAAGTTTTTTCTAAAAAAAAAAAGCATCACGATCCCTCAAATACTTGTAAATAAATAAGCAGTAGAGGGCAGAACAAAGCCCAACACGTCTCACATCAACAATACTAAAGTCGTCTCTTTAGCATCACCTAGAGACAGCAAATCAAACCAATCTCAACGCATAATGTGTTGTTGGAATCGTGTCCTTACGATAACTTTGTTATCTATTTTTGAGTTTGAATTTACACGCAAACTGCTCGTAGATTCCGACTATTGCAACATTTACTAGACAAACGGTCTAAATTGCCAATCCATTACAAAAGACTGATCTACATGACTATTATAAGGCCTATCTGGACATACGGAGTTGAGCTTTGGGGCTCCACTAAACCATCAAATTCCTCCAGAATCCAATCCTTACAGTCCAAAATCCTTCGTAAAATCCTTAGTGCTCCTTACTTTGTCACAAATCAAGTCATCCATCAGGACCTCAATATTCCATATGTTGCCGATTTGGCCAGAACCAGATACCGTTCCTTCCATAATAAACTTCTCAACCACCCAAATCCACTTGTTTCTAACCTGGCTTCTCCTTCATTACCTAATAATCCTCCTAGGCGTCTGAAAAGAAGATGGCCTCGAGATCTTCTCCTCTAGAAATGTTATTGGAGTTCTATCAATGGGTAGATTCTCCACATGTTTTTATCATGTCACTATGTCACCTACAGCAAATTTACTTGTTGTATATATGTGTATACAGTTGTAAATATCAATAAATAAATTATTAAAAAAAAAAAAAAATAAAAGAATTTACACGCCCTAGATTATTGAAGTAGTTTCATACTACTAAAAGGATAGTGAATCTAAACACAGCTTGAGGTAGTGGAGATTGACTATTATCTGAAAGCTATTGAAGATAGTGCCATGGATAAGATGAAACGTGATTACTAGATATAACTTAATGAGCAGTTTTAATATTTTATTTACTAAGTACCATATTTCTGTAGTTCTTCTTCATCGCTTTAAAAAGAAAATATAATGTGATATTGTAGGATAAAGAATAAAAACCATTTCAAGCTAATAACATTATGTTTGTCCACTTTAGAAACATTTTATGGGGAGAATGTCTTCGTGATAGTACATCTACTAAGTATTTTTGAATATTGTAAATTTTTTTTAAATGTATTTTTTCGTTTCTTTATTAGAATAGGGGTTATAGAATTTTATTTAAGACAAGGAAAAGTCCTAAAATCCTATTGAGAGTGTTGTATAGTAGACATCCTAAATCAAAATCTCTTTTTAGAGCTATAAAAGAAGTTACAGATTTAGCAGAAAAAATATAGCTTTGTAATGATAAAATACTTGAACTAAATCAGTGATTGAGTAACGCTTCATGCGGAAATTAAGTACAATTTGAAAGAAGTGTGATAATATAATAATAATATTTAATATATAATATAATTATAATAGCCCAAGTGAATGTGGGATCAAAAACAAAAAATCTTTCTTGAGCGTAGTAAGCGGAAGGACGTACCTGCTGTTTCATGATGAAAGGTTATCTGAGGAAGTATAATAATGTGGTCTGTATCTATGCTCACCTGCCCGGTTTTTCCCCCAACTCAGTGCCCGGGTGCCCCATTCACGCAGGTTTGATACCTACCGACCTTAATTTCTTATCCTACCTTTTAGGCATTTCTTGGTTTATGTTTGAAATTGATCATGTTGGTGTTTCATCCAAGTCAATAAAATAGTAACGTTTTAATCAGTTGTTTTTACTACGAAAATTTAACTTAATTTAATTTTTTTTAATATTTAACATACCTTTACAAAAATAAAAACAATTGTTGCGCAATGGCTTTTCTCCTTCTAATTTAAATACAATAGTTAATTATTTAAGAATTTTTATAACTTTCATATTTTATTTTCCCTGAAACAATCCGATCTACGTTTGATATTATGCTATTGTGTGGTAGCATATAAATGCTTATAAGCATATAAAGAAGAATTTCTTTATTTTACTTCGCATATCAGAATGGTCAAACGTATATTTACTCAAAAAATATTTTTATTTAGAAAACTAAATCGGTTATTATTGTTATATCCTTTAAGAACCTACTGAAACTTACATAAATTTAGAAAATAAAAACATGAGAAACATTAATGTGAAGGAATTTTGAAGGATGGCTAAGATGGGGTTAGAACGATCTCAACAAGGAAAACCCCTCAGTGACGTAAGTTAGTTTCATTCCGTGGAAGTAATTAGTCAAGAATTTCAATATCCTTTCCCTTACATTATTCGTTATGCGGGAGCTAAGCATGCCTGTTAAAATATTTTGTTTTGCTGGATGATTTATTTTTAAGGTTAGTGTTTATTCATAAGCTTCATAGAAATATTTTCTATTATTTTTGGCTTTTTATCATGTAAGAAATAAAATTTGTTTTCATAAACGACTTATATATTCGTGGAAATAAGTTATTGATAATCAT